>NC_084556.2:30887500-31015000 GCF_033978685.3 Nerophis lumbriciformis
GGTAGAAAATTAATTATTAATCTACTTGTTCATTTACTGTTAATATCTTTTAACATGTTATATCTACACTTCTGTTAAAATGTAATAATCACTTATTCTTCTGTTGTTTAATACTTTACATTAGTTTTGGATGATACCACAAATTTGGGTATCAATCCGATACCAAGTCGTTACAGGATCATATATTGGTCATATTTAAAGTCCTCATGTGTGCAGGGACATATTTCCTGAGTTTATAAACATAATATGAATTTGAAAAACATGAAAAGAGATTTTGTGATGCTAATAAATGTTGATGTACTCATAGTAGTATCGAGTAGATACGCTCTTGTTCTTGGTATCATTACAGTGGATGTTAGGTGTAGATCCACCAATGGCGTTTGTTTACATTCAAGTACAGCGTCATTAGCGGTGATGCCGGTGAGCTACGGTGTGTAGTGAAGCATGTTTAGCTATTCCTCATCCTGCAGGGTTGATATTTGTAAGAAACTTACTTTATTTGTCACTATGGAGGCAATGATTAGTGATTTAGAAGTAGCTAAAACACTGGAGACTAGGGTTCGATGTTAGCCACAAGCTAGCTAGCCATGTCTTAACGCACCTCTTCCTGTGGTCGTTTCAGTGTTATAACTTCACCTTTATCGTTAGTTTTTAAACCAAAATGTGTCCATTCTCCCTTTTCTGTCTACACACTGTGTCTGCTTGTAAGTACTCCGTGATTGTGTGCTGGCGACCATGCTCAGAGAGGCGGTATAGTATCGAATATGATTCATTGGTGGGAGCTCAAAGTAAAGCCGCTGCTCCTCCACATCGAGAGGAGCCAGATGAGGTGGTTCGGGTATCTGGTCAGGATGCCACCCGAACGCCTCCCTAGGGAGGTGTTTAGGGCACGTCCGACCGGTAGGAGACCGCGGGGAAGACCCAGGACACATTCGGAAGACTATGTCTCCCGGCTGGCCTGGGAACGCCTCGGGGTCCCACAAGAAGAGCTGGACGAAGTGGCTGGGGAGAGGGAAGTCTAGGCTTCCCTGCTTAGGCTGCGGCCCCCGCGACCCGACCTCGGATAAGCGGAAGAAGATGGATGGATGGATGGATGATTCATTGGTATCGCGGTACTTTACTAATACTGCTATACTGTACAACCCTAGTGTGTAGCATGCTTAACCATTCTTTTTCCTTTTGTCCTAAAGTCCACTTAAAAGAAACATTGTTTATTTTCAACCATGGTGGTGAGGATAAGTATACTAGAAGCGGCTTTGCACTGTGGATAGATGACGCATTTGTTGCAGCTTGCTCTCAAATTGAAGCCGGTGTTCTGCCAAGACAGGCACCCTCCTGGAATTCATGCAACTGCTGCATGTGTATAAAAAGGAATATAGAAATGTAATTCTGTGTCTCCTGAGTGTGAAGCCATTGTGAAGTCATGTAAACACTGGGACAAAGCTGCGGTAAAGATCAGTTTAAACAGGCAAATATCAACACCCAAACCAATCCCATGATTGAGATCGGGACATCGCTAGTTGACACTAAACGCTGACACTAAGCACATTACAGCAATTAAACAAAGATGTCAGTTTAGAAATAAACACGTACAGATCAAAACAATAATTTAAGTAGCAGGACTGAGCCACTGTTGAGATTTTTACCCACTCTAGTCATAGTTGAAACATTAACTATTATACAGAAAAATGAATGAGTGAATTCACTTACAGCTTTCACATTGGCCTGCAGAAGATCTGAATGATGCAACTTCCTGTGGACCATTTAACCTGTTACCCTAATGTGTTAGGGTAACAGGACTGAGTGGAAACCCAGGGACACCAGCATAATGTGAAATTTACCTAAATTGTTGTGTTTTCTTTTTTTAAAGAAAATAACCTTAAAGTATAGTTGGGATAAGGAGTAACACAAACATGTAAAAAAAATATGCTATATTTTTTCAGTGTACAAGTTAGTGTAAAGCAGTGCTTCGCAATAATTTTCTGTCACGACCCCCCTACATTCATTTACTATTGACAACTTGACAATAAATAATTGAATATATAATTTATCTATTTACATGTAAGTTCTTTACTTATGCTGCTGACGATGCCTCCTTTCTTTTTTTTTTTTGCATTTCGGCATTTCACAAGCTCCTCCATCTCTTTGCAGCCGTTAGCTCACTTGTGTTTCTGTGTACTTACTACTTCTACTGGGCAGCGCAGGGAGCCTGTTGATTAAATTGAACACTGCTGCCACCTGGCTCCCCTGCTCTTCACAAACCCCCTGACACTATTTGAGAAACACTGGTTCATAATAATTGTTTAAATCGCATTTATTAAATATGGAATAAATGTGCAGGACACTTTGCTAACATACTTTTAAAAAATTTTTATTGTCCATTTACACTTTTGATGTCCAGGCCAGGGTGTACGCCGCCTTCCGCCCGAATGCAGCTGAGATAGACTCCAGCACCCCCCGCGACCCCGAAAGGGACAAGCGGTAGAAAATGGATGGATGGATGCATATTCTTAGGCCATGTCTACACTAAGTCGTTTAACCCCTTAAACGAATAATTATCTAGCCTAAGCCCCGTTTCAGCCACACTAAACCAGCGTTTAAGGTCCCTCTCCTCTGACACATTTTTACACGGGTAAGTCAGCCGTGTAATTCTTGAATCTCCAGCACTTAGCTTTGTATGGATCGTTTACAAAGTGAGTTCGGAGAGGTAGTGACGCCAGAAAGACCACGCCCGCGCAGGAAGTGAAGCCAGAAAGACCACGCCCACACAGGAGGTGACACCAGAAAGTCATAACATAACAAAGATGGAGGCAGAATCATGCAGATATGTCCGTCTTTCTCCTTCTTCTACATGTACAGGCGCTTTTGGAAATCACAAATCAATACCTTAAGAGAAGGCAACGGGCGATTGCAGCTATTTTGGATACAACACTTCTCAGACGGCAAGATAACTTGCAAATGTCCGAGTCAGCTGTGAGTCTATTTACCGAAAAACTTTGTCCCTTCCTCCCGTGGATGTGGTACAGCCAGTATGTGACTACAAATATTGCTTTATGGATGTGACTGTGAAATGGCCAGGCAGCGTGCATGATGCCCGCTTCTTCGCTAACTCCGCCATTAGCACGTCCCAAACTGTTTATCGCATTGTCTACTTTCTCATGTCTAATAAAGATTTGATTAATTTATGATGTCTCAGGTGTGATTAACTACAATAGGGCCCCACAGCACACTGGATTCTAGTTAATTGAAGTACCACAACACTGAATATTGTTCAAAGGAGATACATTTTAATTTAAAAACTTGCACACAAAACACAGCAAACAAATGTAAAGTGCACAGCAAACTATTTACAATATAGCTCTTTTAAATAACTTCACAGTGAAGTAAAGTAATCTACTGGAGAGCTTGGAGTAGATGGACACTTTTTTTCCCCGCGCATTCGTACTAGGTTGTGTTGCGCCGGCGGACGGAGGGAGGTGGGGGTCTTAAACGGTGGCATTGTTGTGTGTGGACACGGATAAGGTTAGGTGTAATTTACCCTGGATAACCTTATCCAGCTTAGTGTAAACGGGGCCTTTATGTCACGATTCAGATCAAAACATACCTATAAAGTTGCACAAAACACTTTCAAAATCATAAAAACTACAGCATCACCATGTGTGCGAGAGATGATCAATCACAAATATGATTGTTGTAAATTTTACCATGATAACATTCAATATGGTCATTATCTTAATTGTTTCGGACATGCTTTACAAACTTCAATATATTACATGTCTTTTTCAGCCGTAGTCTCTACTTGTTAGAAAGGTTGTATTGTGTTGTGTTGTTTTTCTGGTTAACGTATGATATAAGAATGGCACAAATTACACGCACATTGTAACAAAAAAAAAAAAAACATACATTACACATTTGTGTGCGTGTTTGATTTTTTTTTACATGATTGACGTTAACATATTTTTAAAACTTATTCAACCAAAAAGGATTCACCTAAAAATGTCTGTACAGTTAATTAAAGGTGTTCTGATGGTGACACATTTTCTATTTCCATAAGGTTAAAAATTGCTAAAAAAAAGAAAAGAAAATCTAATCTGAATTATTTGGAGGAACAGATCATGTTGGACCTTAGAGGTTTGATTGTACTCAATGATCTTCATCCCTGACCACATATTGTGCATCTCAGAAAATTGCAGACTTGCACCTTAGTTAAACTGCACACTTGAGATGCTCTGCTAATGCATTTACCCACTGCAAAATACAATGCATTGTATGCAAAAAAAAAAACGGCAATACATTTTTAAACAAGCTTTAAGAGTTATAAAGCCTGAAGCTATGTTTCTTTGACTATGGCGGGATCTTGCATAGAATATCGCCACAAAGAAAAGAGCGAGAGTTGGTCTGAAGTTACGATCATTTTTGCAGAGCTGTTAGAGTGTGGCATAAAATGTTGCAAAAGGGAGTCATTGTCCTTGAACACAACTCTTAGTTATTCCTGTTGGGACTACTATGAACAAATGAAAGATAAACAGATGGGACTGAAATAATTACAAGGATGATTTTTTTTTAAAGTTTTGCCTCAAGTCTTAAAACGGCTTAATGTCCCAGTTAGACAGCTGCCTAAGAGCTAGAGCAACAAGCAATATAACCCGCCCTCTTCCGGGTCAAACCTTGTCAGCAACTGTATATGACCCACTAATATGTATTCATTTTTATGTAAAATAATGATTTAACCCACAATATGGAACAGGAATACAGCAAACACCATAGCATCTGTTTTTAAATCCTTTCATTCCTGAAGCGTAAGTAAGTTGTCAGCCATGACTACAAATTGGTGTCAAATCGTTTCATTAAGCCATTTTTTTTTTTTTTTTACAAAGTGTAACTTTTGTAGACATTTATTTGCTAAATATGTTGTCATGAACAAGTCCTTCTCAAATAGTGGGGCCGGCCTCACAAGCCGATAAAATGCCCCAAACATGGATAAGTGCGGAGAGTGTTTTGCATTTTTCCCATCATGCATTATAGTGGCTGTAAAAGAGTATAATTTTGAATTATGTATAGTGGTTTGACATTTGTTATAATATCCACAAAGCTTTGTGAGCAGGTTGTGTTATGTGACAATGTGTGTTGACGTTTTGTGTTGCGCCATGAGTGGGTAAGGTTGTTCGGATTGGGTCATATAAGTAAATGCTACTCCGTGTTCATTTCAACGTAAAATTCATGGTCGTCGACCTGCTTTAATAATGTTGTCCACAAAATGACGGAACATTTGCAGCAATTAGACTGTCAAAATTTCAAAATGAGCTGTTGGCACTCTGCTGGTCAGATCAGGTCCAACTGAAGACGCCAGCTTGCCACACTTGGCCTGCAGGCCGTGGTTTGGACACCCATGGTTTATCTGAATAATTAATTGCCCTCAGCAGACTGCGTGCTGGTGGAAAGTGTAGAGTGCTTCCTGTCAGCCATCAGTTCCCACTTGAGCATGTTTTTGCCAACTAAGGCCATGTCCACACGAACACAGACAGATTCAAAAACGCATATTTGAAGTTAAAACAATGTCCATCCACACAAGTGTAGTTTCAAAAGTGTCTATCTCTACACACAAACACATACACCTGCTGTCATGCACATTTTGTCCAATCAGAAGCCTGAAAAAAGCAGCCACAGCTGACTTGGTGGCATTACACCTCTGTTACGTTTATTTTGATTTACTAGACGTACACAAGAACATGTACATTATCTTTAAAACCAACCTGCACGTACACAGAGCTCTGGGAACATTAGTATGTCTTTTTTTCAGTGTTTAAAGCGCGCATGCACGCCTGTGCTGCTGAAACCAAAACACTGATAGAATTATAACGTGTTCAGCAACATGGTGATGTATTACATGTGCAGTGAACTGTACATTATTTCTAAAATCAGCATGTACGTGTGCCGCTACAAAACTCTCGTGGAATTATAAAGCATTTAATCATGGATATAGTGATACAGTACATGTGTAATGAAGTGTATATTGTCTTTAACATCAGTACACACTACAAGGAGGATGCTACATTATGTTTTTTTTTGTTGCTTGGTCGCTTTTTACGCGCGAGCACGGCCGTGCCCGGCTCAATCTACAAGAATGGAAGCAAGACACGTAAGTAAACTTCATGATTGGTCGTTAAATAAGGACTAAAATCATAAGATAATGTTGCACCTAACAGCAAAAAGTCTTGCTTGTGTAAATTGTACCACCAGCTGGAGGTTTGACAGCGATCGTATCTAAAACAGCTGACTGTCATTTGCCCCGGCGGGAGTGTCGCAAAGCCCATTTTGATGTGTCTTGTTAATCAATATAGAGTGAAAATAGCAGCATGTTTACGTTCAAACATTCAGTAAGTCCTCTTATAGTGTGTTTAAAGCCAGCAAGGCAGTGTTGTTGAGCTTGGAAATGACTGTGACGTCATCACTGGTCTCTGTTTGTGCCGTGGACACGCATACGCTAAGTGGAGAGTTTTGGAGCTCTACACTTTGGCCAGCGTTTGTAAAAGTCTGCGTTTTTTAAAGACAAAAGTATGCATCTGCGTGTGGACAAGAGGCCTCAACGCAGAGATAAGTATGCATTTATTTAGTATCCGTGTTTGTGTGGAAATGGCCTCAGACATTTGGAAGACCTTCGTAATGAGCTGTCAGTATGACATCCCTAATGAGATCCACCTCACCTTAACACTACAAAACCCATAATAACACCCACAATCAAGACAATGGGACAGTGAGCTGCTGATTTTGGAGAGCAGAGAACACAATCATGCGATTGCTCTGCAAAAGCTGCCAAATGTCCTGATTTGGTTCATCAGCCTCATGAAGAATGAATGCATTTGTTCATAGCATGTAAACAAATGCTCAGGTCTAGTTTTCCATCATACCCATCAATTCATGTTTTCCTCAATAAACCGCAGCTTCCTAGCGCTGGCAGTACTCATGCAGCCATAGACCATGTTGCTACCACTACCATGCTTGACCCTGAAAAATGCATGATTATTTTGCTACTTACTTTGTTACTAGCTGGGAGTTTTATGTGTCATTTTCATGTATACTACTCCTAAAGGGGAAAAGACAAGTTCAGAACAATATGTAATATGTTCAATATTTACCGCATTTTCATCATTTTAATCAATGCCAGGCCCGATTTCTTCAGCACATTGATTTCTGTTTCCATATCAGCGCACGTCCGACTTCTGGCAACAACTGTGCCCTACTTCCGGAAACAAATGCGTGTGTGTACTAATCAAAGCAGAATTGATAACAGACAACGAAGACGACAATTTTTGGACAAATGAGGATTCACAACCTTTTTGAAGCTGAATATTATACTAAGGATGAACTACTGCTTATAGAATCAAGCACAAAAGAAGGGTGAGATGTTGGAGCAGGCGAAAGCAGAGAGAGTGAGGTGCAAGTGACTTTGACACTATAAATGTGGAACTTGGGGCCAATCTATTTTGACATTAAACGAGTGCTTACCCAAATAAACTGGAAAAAAAACTTCCCTAGCCAGCTGGACCAAACGAACAACTGTCCATTGACTAAGTCACTATATATATTGAGCATGATACACGCAGCACGTCATGCCTGTTACTTCAACTACAATGCATATGCTGTCGAGCTGGCTTTGTATAAACAAAACATGTAACGTCGGCAAGTACTTTACAGATACTGTATTATGATTGTTCATGTTTTTCAGTCAGTACAGGTAATTGTCCTATCGCGGTGTTGTGCATTACAAACTCAAACGCATTTTGTGTTTTTGTAGAAGCTAGCTTATCTTTTTCTGTAGTTATCTTTTACAGCTACTACCGCAGCATGCTGATGTGTTACCATGCTAGAAAAATAGTTCCTCAGTGTTTGCTGCTACAATAACAATGTCGCTACAGTTTGGTTATTATACAGGTTACGGAACATAAATTAAGTATTGTTGACGGTTGTTTAATGCATTTTTAAAGTGATTTAGTAGTAGAATTGATTGCTCCCATTAGCTGCATTGCGAGTCACCAAGAACGAGACAATTTTTACATGTTAGATTGAAAAAAAAAACTAAAAACTTTTGTCTTCTTGTCTCTCATATGTATTGTGAATGATAGGCAACATTTCAAAAAAGTGCAGTCCCCTTTAAGTATAGTTTATTTCCAGGAATAGTAAAATTCCTTCAAAAGATATGCTGTAATAAAATGGTTGCTGCAATATGAGAGGTATACTGCTATTTCCAGACTATACAGTGCAAGTAAATTATAAGCAGCACCCATCTGATTTTTAAACAAATTATATTTTGTATATTAATTGGCATCACAAGTCTATTACTTCTTCCTGCGTGCTGGGGCCACTAAGGTTGAAACCTTTCGTGTCGGAGTTGAGGGGACGTTCATTAGCTTTCATTATTGTCTGGTGCCATCTTCATCAACGTGCGGCAGTCCGGCCTTGCACGGTACACTTCAGGCCAAAGTGGCCCAAATCTGATTTTTTTTAGATCTGATTTTTTCCAGCTGACTGTTTACACTGCAAGTAAAATGTGATTTTAATCAGACTCCTGTCATGGCGCAAGCGCATGCCGCTGCGCATTCTTCAATGAGCGCACCTCGGGACACGCCCACGGCCGCTCATCTCCTGCACGCATCACTCCGGCGGCAGCAAGCAGCTGCTTTCCATCAGCACTCAACGCACATGTCGCTAATCAGAAGACCGCCCTCATAAGCCTGCACAACCTGTTATCCCGCGCCAGAACGTAGCTACCTGTTCTGTACAGTAAGCCGTATTCCACGCTACATGCAATCCTGCTATCTCTGTTTTCTCCCCCGTCTTATTGATTGTCTCTTGTCCTCCTTGTCGCTCCAACAGCTCTGTTCCCGCGTTGACGAGCTGTGTGTTCTGTCTTTCCTTGTTCCCTCTGCTTCCCTAATTGCCTCTTCGATCTCGACCTCCCGCTTGGACACGGACCTTCTACGCCTCGCTATAGCCCGCCTTTCTGCCTGTCTCACGGACCTGCGAGCTTGTTTTGTCCCGCTTGATCCTCCACCTCTCGCTCAACACTACCGGTAACACTCAACAGATAATCACCACACATAATCACACACCACACACTTTTGTAGTAGTTCACATACTCCATTCTCTAGTTTATTATATCATTGTTTTGTTATTATATATATAGTATGTATATAATAAATCATAGAACTATACTACACCCTTGTTGTCTGTGCCGTCTACTCCCCCGTACACAACTCCAGTGTAAACATACACAGGCCCCAATGTGGCCTCGACGTCACTTGCATGCGCACTTAGATAAAGTGAAAACAAAGGAAGTTGACTGGGAGGACGTCGCTACTAATACAAAATGAAATAAAAGTCGCAACACCTTAAACATGAGTGGGTGAAAGTAAATTAATGTATGAATGGATGTATATAGTGTAATATATTTTGGAGTGTTATAATCTTTTTATGGCTGTTAAATAGAGGAGACATGTAAGCATATGCGCCACAGCGTCAATACCAGTCTTTCAACAATCGCTATTTCTTTGGAAACAAAATATATTTTGGGGACAGCGTGGCGCTGTTGGGAGAGTGGCCGTGCCAGCAACCTGAGGGTTCCTGGTTCAATCCCCACCTTCTACCAACCTCGTCACGTCCGTTGTGTCCTTGAGCAAAACACTTCACCCTTGCTCCTGATGGGTCGTCGTTAGAGCCTTGCATGGCAGCGCCCGCCATCAGTGTGTGAATGTGTGTGTGAATGTGAAAATAGTGTCAAAGCGCTTTGAGTACCTTGAAGGTAGAAAAGCGCTATACAAGTATAACCCATTTACCATTTACATTTACATATTCGTATATTACATATAGCTTATTATTTGTGCACCGATAATTTGGTCGTCTTAAATAAAAACTAAAGCCGGATGTTGTGATGAAATATCCATTTCCGCTGGCAACTGCGTCTTTCCGGCACACACGAATGACGTAAAGCTGACGAAAAAAATCACATTCAGGTCGCATTGTGTTTAGACTGCAGTCACATTTGAAAAGATCAGATTCCAATCGGATTCAGGAGTACCTCCTGATGTGGCCTGAATCTGATGCCAAAAGATCAGATTTGAACACTTTGGAGCGTTTAGACTGGCAACTTGTCACTTGAGGGCAAACAAATCTGATGTGGTGTGCGGTGTAAACGGGGCCCAAGACACATCCCTATACTTGACACACTTGTTTGCACTATTTAACTGCTGTCCATCTGTGAGGCCTAATTGAAATAAAAATGAATAGCCTCATTAAATGTTTACTTCAACTGTGTGTCAAACACAGGAGTCAAGACATGAAGGCGCAAAAATAAAACATCATAAATCCTAACAGGAATGATGTGAGCTCTGATTTCCTTTAGATATATTGCACCATCAATCCCCTGCAGCGGAAGCCACACGAGGAAGATGAATAAACTAATCTGGAATCAATGGCCTCCTGCTTGACACATAATCACAGATTAGGCCGGTTCAGCAGGGACGGACGACGGCAGGCAATATGGTGGCAGTAGAGAAGGAGGACCCACATTAACCTGTGGCCAGCTCAGGAACATCCTGTTTAAAGAGGAGACGGAAATGGAAGCACTTTGGTGATTTAGGCAAATCCACAATCCTGTCCCACAGGTGTGATTTAAACCACAGCTAATGATGTCACTAATGAGAGGTTCACTACCAGGTCAGCCCTTTGCCATAGCAACTCATCACTCTGCCCTGAAGAACCTTTATGGCTTTGATAAGACTTTTAGTGCATCCCAGTTCAACAGAAGCATTCAGTGGTGTTCCTGTTTGATTATCAGCTGTGTGCAACACAATTAAGGTGAGCGAGGAGATTCATCATGTAGATTTATCTCTTTGTCCCGTAATGAAAAATTCACACATTCTCTTCAGAGCATGGGTGAAAGAGAGGAGATGAAGATGTGCACGTACCCCTCGTTTCTCTATTTTGATAAATGAATCATGCTTGTGTCTCCTTCATTTTTTCTTAATTAAGCCTTTGCCAATTGGAAAGCATTCCAGTTTTGTGTTAATACCTTGGCTGTGCCTCACTGTCAAGCGCCTGCCAGCTGACGTACAGTATGCCCCCACCTAAGGATGGTGCTTATATAGGTATGGACCGAATTCCATCCGTACTATCGGGTATGATTTACCTAAAATCAAACTGTTTCATATTTCGATACCTTTGTTGCACGTGACATCACGTCCGGTTGCAGAATTTTGCACATGCACTTGGCGGACAAACAGACGTATTCATAGCGAACTGCCTCAAGGTTATGTTGCAATTGTCCATGCCAACAAAGCAAGCTGGCCTGACAGAAAGCGCTCGAAAGAAAGGCTCCACTTTTCAAATTACAAAATTAGCTTAAAGCTAATTCACATTGGATATACCATATCAATTCTACTGATTAGCATTTTACATTGGGCAGCACGGTGGAGGAGTGGTTAGTGCATCTGCCTCACAATACGAAGGTCCTGAGTAGTCTTGGGTTCAATCCCGGGATCGGGATCTTTCTGTGTGGAGTTTGCATGTCCTCCCCGTGACTGCGTGGGTTCCCTCCGGGTACTCCGGCTTCCTCCCACTTCCAAAGACATGCACCCGGGCATAAGTTGATTGGCAACACTAAATTGGCCCTAGTGTGTGGATGTGAGTGTGAATGTTGTCTGTCTATCT
Source organism: Nerophis lumbriciformis (assembly GCF_033978685.3). NCBI lineage: Eukaryota > Metazoa > Chordata > Actinopteri > Syngnathiformes > Syngnathidae > Nerophis > Nerophis lumbriciformis. The sequence continues at coordinate 30,899,207 of NC_084556.2, forward strand.
GTGTTGGCCCTGCGATGAGGCGGCGACTTGTCCAGGGTGTACCCCGCCTTCCGCCCGATTGTAGCTGAGATAGGTTCCAGCGCCCCCCGCAACCCCAAAGGGAATAAGCGGTAGAAAATGGATGGATGGATGGATTTCAAGACCTCCAAACGTGTTATTCGGAAAAACAACTAAGATGCTCATTACAATCGAACAGCTGGTGTGGTATACTGCAAGTACAGTACTACAATATAAACACTTTGTAGGTGCTCAACAAAAGACATGACTGGGACATTCAGCTTAATAGCAAAGACTTTGTGACTATGGCAACACAAACTGAAACAAATGCATACTTGCAAATGAGACTCGTAAGTGTAATAAAACCAAATATGACAACTGGATAGCACTGTTATCATTTTCAGCGAGGTGTTTAATGTTAAATAACAAAATAAAGATTTATTATCACATGAACACATACACAACTAACAAAAACTGATACTGTTACGTAACGGTATCAATTCCCAGGTCTCAGGAATTGGTACCATATTGGTTTAGATGTACAAGGTATACCCATACTTAACCCTGCCCCTTCATGGTAAGTCAGCATATATGTACTGTATATAGCATTCATCTGCAGTTTATTGTCCGATTAGGGAGAATAAATGCAGCTGAGATAGGCTCCAGCACCCCCGCGACCCCGGACGGGACAAGCGGTAGAAAATGGATGGATGGATGGATGATGTATGCTGACAAAAAAAAAAACAGGCACACGTAATCCAACCCAGGTTACAAAAGACTAAACATTTCAACGATAATCATGGTGGTGCACTAAATGGAGAGGATTAATGTTCGACCAGCCTTATCTCAGGTTTCTGCCCTGGATTTGATCAGAAAATGTGTACATTTAGCGGTTTTTATTTTAGAAAAAGTTGTATTAGAATCATCCAGAAAACCTGATCGTGGGTGACTGAGAAATGCATGGTTGTGAGCTTATTTTACTCGCAAGGAATGTGTTAGACTAGCATGCTAAGTGCTCAACACTGAAAATGAGCATTCGAAATTGGAGTTTGCATAAAGACATGCACAGCGACCTTGAGCAAACCTGGACATATCTCTATGCCATTGTTGATACTGTATTGGATACTGCATAAACTGTGGGTCTCCACAGTTTATGTGATGTATTTCTGTGTCAATAAAGTGGATGCGGAGCATGGATCGATGCTTATACAATACACTCACTCTAACATGCAGTTAACATGTGGGCAGAACATGAAATAAGTCAATAAGTGCTGATTCAGAAAGAAAAAAAAAATCTACACACAAACAAGCTGTGAAAAAAACAATCCTAAGAAGACATTTTACATGTTTTGACCATAATTTGATGAATTACAAGTTGAATAATTACCATATCAAACCAAGAGTGGTAACTAATGAATTTTTCAGACAGTGGCTTGTAAATCCCTGAAGGTTTCATTTAGTAAAGAATGTTAATTCATATCGACCTGCAGCCCCGTCAGGAAATAAGTGATGGCACTTCATCACACACACACGCACTAACACACGCACACACACACACACACACACACACGCACTAACACACGCACACACACACACGGGGTATATAGAAGAGATCTGCCTCTGGTCTATTATCTTTCATGGTGCTTCTTCTCTTATTTTGTTGAAAGTACTGCTGAGAATGAATACACTGGCATACGTACCATTACATGTACAATTTAAACGTGTTCATTCTGTACAGAACAGCAATAACTGCCATGAATCCCCATGACAGTTTTGGACTTTGGTCATTACCCTCCTATGTTTGGTATAATTTGCTGTTTGCGCTCAAATGTTCCTCGTTTCATGTCCTTTGTTGGCATATCAGGAGGTTACTTAACCCTGTTGTGATCGCTGTTCTCCTCACGTATCCTTAATTGCCAATCAGGAGGGTTTATCTTCCAGTGTTGATTGTTGCTGGTTTGTTGCTTGTTGTGTTTTTTCTGCTACAGTTTTTACTTTGCCCGCCTTGTTCCTAATGAAACGACTTCACCTACATGCCACTATACCTTTCTCTGCATCCTGGAGTCATGCCAACAGCTCGCACAACTGTAACAATAACAGCTTTCTAACACATTTTGGCCAATTAACTTGCATAATGATGACTGTCTTACTGATTTACAAGGGTGATCACAGTAGCATTTTCACTCTAAGAATATACAGTAGTACCTCGGTTTTAATACACAAAGGCTTTATGCCAAAAAATACTGCTAAGGTTAGCTTAGCCAAGCAGTCAAATATAAGATAGTGCTAACCGGCTGATATCTATAGTTTTTGTGTTATGTACAACAAGGGGTAAGGAGACGGCACTACACAGGAAGTCTCGCTCAACAGGGTTTATTGAGCTTTTGATGAATGAGGGGAGTGTGTATGCTACTATGTGTGTACATGCAAGATTATGTGCAGGAATTAACAAGATAGTATTTATCAGGAGTTTCTTGTTAGTGTGTTGGTTGTAGAGGCGAACAAGTACAAAGGGGCTGGGCAGAAAGAGGTCCGTGATCCAAGCGTGAGGTCTGTGGGGCTGGAGAGAGGCGTCCCGGGGTCCGGGTCCAAAGCGAGGGAAGTCGTGGATCGAGGGAGGCAGTCATGGTCCAGAGGGAGATCCAGAAAAGTGAGGCGCAAAGCTCACTTCTAATGCGATGGAGAATATATGAACAGAGAACTACGTTCCGGAGCAGGATCGTCTGCGGCGTTGGTCTATTATACTGCTGAGGCTTATCAGATCCAGGTGCGCTGATTGCAGGGCGTGCGGGGGCGTGTCCGGCTACTCTCACAGCGGAGCTTCTTACTGCTCCAGCAGCAGAGGGAATGACAGTTAAGCGCATGCGCCATAACATTGTGAAGGCAGAGATGGAGTTTGCTTGTGCGCTACAAGAACTGCTTGTGGTCTGTCACTTTAAATGTACCTGGCATGCGCAGGTTGCTAAGAAATATTGTTCCATCTTTTATTCCCTGCTGACGTAAAGGGAGGAGAAGCCAGAAGGCAGTTTACCGGAACACGTAAGGCTGCGGAGTCATAACAGTGTGACGTGTTGTGTGGTAAAGCTTGTCTCGTGTGATTGCATCAATTGATGTAAACCACAAGGGTCTCCAAACAGTAGCTCACAAGTTGATTTTGAATAACTCATCAAGGGGTCGAAGAATATTTGCTTAAACTCTCATTTTCATAACTGTTTAAGTCAAACATTGAGATCTGCTTTCTAATTGAAGTACAATTGAAATGTTGCCAGTCTTAAAAAAATAACACATTTTTTTGTCAAAGTAGCTCCAATAGTAATAAAAAAACTGAACTAGAAATAAATGCATATGTCATGACGGTATAACCAGGTGTGTCAAACTTGTTTTCATTCAGCGCCACATCGTAATTCTGGCTGCCTTGTAATAGTGAATATATATCTTAAGTCAGAGCGACGAGCAGATATTTAAGTATCTTTATTTTTGCAAAAAACAAGACAATATTGTTTATAACAATGTATTTGTTGCGTGATCAGATAACATAGCAATATTAAAATTTAAAATATATGCAATTTCATGCAGCACATACATGTTTTCTGTCAAAATGGAATAAACAAATACATTGAGTAAGAAAGATTAAGTACTTAGCCTGCACACATTTTGTGCAGGCTTTCGAGGGCCACATACAATGATGTGGGAGGCCAGATGTGGCCCCCGGGTCTTGAGTATAATAAGCCCAGCGCTCTTAATTTGGTTTCCATTTTTGGTTTACCTCCTTTAGCCACTATTTCTCTTGTCTGGGCGCTGGCTTCCTCACCTGTCCCTAATTGGTAATCAGGAAACACCTGTTCCTGGGATGCCATATGCCAGCCCTGTCCTCTGCATGGGTTTGTGCTTATGCTTCCTGTGCACTTCCCTGCTGCACCATTCCTTTGTGTTTCGACATTAAATATATATTTTATTTGCGTTACGTCTGTCGTGTACCGTAACAGCATGCTGAAATACAAGATGCATATGAATAAATGTGAATTAAATCATATTTATATAGTGCTTTTACAATTGTCTCATTTTGTTGTTGTTGATTTTTTTTATTTAAAATGTGAAACATGTGAATACTGACATTTGGTTAATGTTCTGGCAAAATAAGCCTATTCTATGTTTGGGTTGAAATAAGCAATGAAAATAAACTTTACAAAAATGAGGATCTTTTATCGATTTTAATTTCGTAAAAGTAGCTCTCAGAAGAAAAAAGGTTGGAGACCCCTGATGTAAACATATTCGTGTGAGCACACAGTCCGTGCATTGATGGATATAAAAAGGTGAGAAACACTAATGCAGGTATCACCAACAGGGGCGGCATGGCGTAGTGGGTAGAGCAACCGTGCCAGAAACCTGAGGGTTGCAGGTTCGCTCCCCGCCTCTTACCATCCCAAAATCGCTGCCGTTGTGTCCTTGGGCGGGACACTTCACCCTTTGCCCCCGGTGCTAACAAGGTACACTCACACATACACATCCAGCCTGCTGACTTATACCTTCACTCCAACTCTTTCCATCCCAGGATGACTCTGTCCAGGATGTGAAGCGACTCTTAATAGATGCACACTCTCCTTCACTCATACAAAAACAGCCCAACAGGTTTGATTAATTTGGCTCGAAACGCATGAGAGCAGAGCTATCACCAGAATCCAGATGTTCTGCAGCCCTTTTGTCTGCAACCCCCACAACACAACACGCGCGCACGCACACACGCACACACACACACACACACACACACACACACACACACACACACACACACACACACACACACACACAAGGTGCTGCTTACATCTCTTTCCTCTCGCTTGCAGCAGTCAAGTATGTGATGCAGCATGTGGATGTTTTTTGATGATTTCTCCTTGACTTATATGAGCTGTGACTATCAGTTCTGCATCAGAAAAAGAAGCCATCACTCGGTGTTGCTGAGGCAAAGACTGCATCATTAACTTAGGCACTGTTTACAAAAAGACAATGAAACTTGAACAAAGCAGCACCTCAACACGTTGTGGTGAAGAAGTGCAGTCAGAGTCGCCTTCTCGCCGTACGTAGGCCAATAAAACAAATGGCCAGCAACACCTCCCGGATATTATCACCTCGCAAAGCGACTTGCCTGCACCCATATACCAGGAAAGATATAAGAATAAGGAATATCTTTAGGAGAGCAGGACCATAAAAAAGAGAACTAATGGTGTGAAGCCAACAGAACAGAATGTCACAGAGACCATACACATTTATAAGCAGAAGATTGGTAGTTACTGTGGGTAGTGACACTGTGATATACAAAGAATAGTTTAATCAAACCCACAAGCAATCATCGTTACGTTCATTGATTGATGTGTTTATTAGATGTCTATTTCCCTTCGCTTTGGTCGAAAAAGGATTTAAAACAAGAGCCGGAGTTGCCATGACAGCCATGATCATCTCCCAATTAGTTGGCAGTGTTGGCGTTGTTCTTCACTGGGCTTTCCTGATGGAACCGACTGGTCTTGGCTGGACTATTCTTAATTAAACAGGTAGGGAAAGCTGACTGCATCAGCACAAAACAATAAGTGTTGAACATTTTGACACTATGTGGACAGAACTTTGAATGCACATTCCAAAGTATTAAAAGCAAAATAGAAGCAAAGCAAATTGGGAATTTACTGGTGCCTATTAAGTAGAAATGTTCCGATCAACATTTAGACTCTTTCAAATGTTCTTGTATTCAGACAATATTTTCGGTATATTAGATGGATTCTTTACCTGACATGTTTCGACTGTCATCTGCAGTATTCTTCAGAATGTCACCTGACCACTGTGACGTGTTGCCTATCAGCATTCTGAGTTTTTTTCCTCAAATCCTATCCGATTTCGAGTCCCGGTCCGATATTTTGACGATAAATTAAAGAATTGAAAATGTTTTATAGCAAGTAACTAAAGTAAACACAATAACATTTTTTTTTTATATATAAAGCTTAATTTATTCAATTTGGAATGTATTTGTATTGTTGTAAATCACATGATGTATTCAATTTCTGGTATTGAATATTACATGTAATTTTTTTTTTTAATGAATAAAGTGTCTGTGAGGCAGCACAATGGAGCAGTGTGTAGTGCTTGTGCCTCACAGCAAGTAGGTCCTAAGTTTGATTCCCGGGCTCGGGGTCTTTCTGTGTGGAGTTTGCATGTTCTCTCCGTGACTGCGTGGGTTCCTTCCGGGTACTTCATGTTTTGTGTGAGTTTGCAGGAGAGGCAGACCAACCAACATAATATTCAAGTAAAGCAACTTAGCAACTTTTGAAAAGACAGTAAAGCCAAGCATGGTGTGTGTGTGTGTGCGTGTGTGTGTGTGTGTGTGTGTGTGTGTGTGTGTGTGTGTGTGTGTGTGTGTGTGTGTGTGTGTGTGTGTGTGTGTGTGTGTGTGTGTGTGGAGAGGAGGTCAGCATATCATTTAGCATAAGAATGACATCATCACTCAGGCACTGAGATTTTTTCCAAAGATTATTTAGCGAGTGGATCATCAATTATGTATGTTGGGATGGTTTTTGTTTCCTTGCAATGATAATGAGCAACTACATTTCACTGAAAAAGCACATTGCAAAACAGCTGACAAAATCTTTAGTTAAAAAGACTAGACGAGTGGTTCTGAAACTTTTTTCACCAAATACAACCTCAGAAAAAACGTTGCTCTCCAAGTACCACCATAATGACAAACGTTAAAATACGGTTGCGTAGTAGGCCTGAGTATTCATTAAAAACAAGGCAGAGGTTTTATTTAGCAAGTATTTAAAATTATTTTGGCCACTGTTGCATTACACACAGTTTGAATATAGGAAAGTAAAACACTGTACTTTATTCAAGTGATTATTTGGTGTACCACTAGATAGAGCTTACATACCACCAGTAACACAGTTTGAGAATCACTGCACTAGATTTTAGGAAAAAAATAAATACTAAAAATGAGTTACATTATCTGTATATATATATATATATATATATATATATATATATATATATATATATATATATATATATATATATATATATATATATATATATATATATATATATTATTTTACTTGATAAAACATCCTACATTAAGATTTGTATATCTAGAAATTATCGGGACTTTTAGGACAGAAATCTGAAAATCTGAAAACAAGCATTATTCAACTTGTAATTCTTAAATTAAGCATCCTCGGGATGTTGCGGAATCTTAAAACAATATTTTCGATGTGGGGAAAACCAACATATCCTATTCGAATAATTATTTGTATCAATTTTAACATTTTTAAACTAGAAGAGATACAATATAAATTATTTGTGCTAAAATTAAGACAATGATGTAAAGACAACGACTAAAAATAAGCAAATAGAGCTTGAAACTAGGCATTTTTTTCTAGAAACAAAAACGTCAAAAGTGGCAAATAATTTGCAGTGCAGCAACAGCCGAGACTTAAACATTCAAAAAGTAAGAATACAATTTAAAAATTTTGAAATGCATTACATGCAAATAGACGACAATAAAGTATCCTGCTGGGGGTCTTTTGGGCACTCTAAGAGGATGTACAACGGGACAGCATGTAGGTAAGACTCAAAATATTAGGAGTAGTTGAAGTACAAACATAAATTTTTTTTGGTACACAAAAGGCCTATTTTTCCTCAAATTGAGTTCACATATTTGCCCAATTCTATGTCAGTGAGCCCTTTTCTATTGCCGAGACAATCCAGCCACTTCACAGGTGTGGCATATCAAGATGCTGATTAGACAGCATGATCATTGCAGATGTGGGGGGAATATGTTATGGACAACGGACAAGTAGGTGTATTTAGGTAATGGTGGCATTTTGAATGCACAGAGAGACTCTTAGGACATAGCTGTGGCATTCATTCATAACCACCGCCTGATGTTGCATGATAACGCACGACTCCATGTTGCAACCATCTGTACACAATGCCTGGAAGCTAAAAACATCTCAGTTCTTGGAACCTTTTCAAGTTTGTTCCATCTAATATTTGTCCGTGTCGTTTTAGTTACATGGTTCATGGCCTTGCCACTATTTGACCGACTTTGAATAAACATATTACAGCAAATTTGAGTGGTGTGGTCGGGACGTGTTTGTTTGTCCATGAGGCATAACGCCAAGAATGAGAGAGTTGTTTGGGGGTTTGAGTCTATCTAGAATTGATTATTGGTTGTGTATTGTGTTCTGTTTAAAGAAGTGAACTAATGAAGTTGACATGATGTAACAATAGGGATTTATACGGATTTATGCTGCCAACTCCGATACTGATCATCCATGATTGAGTTTGGCTAATACCAAAACCAATACCGATCACATGTATTAACTGTAAATTGTAACAATATCAACACAATATTCAAGGGAAACCTGCTCACCACACCTTATACCACCCAATACACACCCGAGTGTATTTGATCTTAGAGGAAACACACACACATGCAAACATTTGTTTTGCAGATAAACTGCATCAATCTTAATCATATTAGGGTTGTTTATTGTTTACATATTATATAAGAACGGTGCCAAATCAGTACTTTTGAAACATCCATCCATCCATCCATTTTCTACCGCTTGTCCCTTTTGGGGTCGTGGGGGGTGCTGGAGCCTATCTCAGCTGCATTCGGGTGGAAGGCGGCGTACACCCTGGACAAGTCGGAAACATCCATCCATCCATCCATTTTCTACCGCTTGATTTTAAAAAGAAAACATACGAGTGAAACACAAAACATTTGAATATCGTCCAAAGGTCCATTCATGTCAGCAGTTTGACTTCAAATGTGAAACTAAAATGTAAAATAAAGTCATTACATGCAAAGTGAGATAATTAAGTCAAGCCTTTATCCATCATTTTGGTGAACATCTGAGATTTTCAATTTAATGTTTTCATAAGCTGTAAGCCATAATCATCAAAATTAGATCAAAAGAAGGCCTGCAATATCTTGAGTTGCATCTTATGAACCTTTGTCATGTATTAGTTTCACCTTGTAAATATAATTGCTGGGATAAACAGACTTATAACTACATTAAATTGTTTTTATTTTTTGTACATACATACTTACACAAAAACAATGCCTTTTTATTTTTTTGGAAGTTTATGACATGCAAGTTGAACAGAATGGTAATTTGAATACAGTAGAACCTCAACGTACAAGCTTAATTGGTTCTGTGACGGAACTTTTAACTCAAAACACTTGTATCTCAAATCAATGTATCCCATTGAACTTCATTAAAATAATTAAATACCCCTAATATCCGTAAAACAGCACAATGTTAACATGTAGCATGCCTTTTAAAAAGAAGAAGTAACTTTTATGTAAGAAATATTATATGAAAAACAATGCAAAAGAATGTACTAAAAATAATGACAGTAGTTTTATGAAGTAATGTAATAGTAATCTACAGCGTGTACCTAAGAAAGCAGACTTCTACGATATCTCTTTCCAGCTGCTTCTCCATCAAACACTCTATCAGCAGCTTATCCAAATTTTCATGGACAGCAGCCAACCATTTTGAAATAATTGTAACATTCTTGGACTCAATCCGCATCAGCATAGTGCAGACTAGCAGTGAGTGCTACACTCTAACCGCTTTACCAAATTCGCTACACGGTCGTCATGTTTTATGACTTCTTTCGTTAGGTCAATGAATATCATTCATTTATTCTTTTCCCGCTAAATCGCACTCCCTTGGTTACTGTTGTCATGTCCGCAAACTTTCGCCAAAGATGGCAGAAGATCAGCAATCTTCACTCGAATTTTAGTCAAAATGAGCATTACAGTATATTTCTTTCCCGATGCTGAAAATCTGTCGCAGCAATTACTTAACTACTTCACCTTAGGCTACATTCATGAAATTTGTGTTTCGGATGGCGGAAATTGCGATGTGTGTATTGATGCCAAGTAGGGATGTAACAATAAACGGTAATAATGATAACCGTGGTAAAACTTCTGAATGTTAGTATTAATGTTTTCAATTAAAATTATGGAAAAAACATGACTGATAACTGCACTTTGATAAATTAATGACCTGACTGGCGCCATGGCATACCCAAATCTAAACGTATATCAACACATTGCTGTCTGAGCAACTATAAACTATTCAATTGTTCACATTCATCCTTAAAGCTGTGCTCTCTGAGACAGAGTGATCGTTCTATACTCCGAGGAAGAGAGATGGAGGGTTTTTAATGTGCGTTCATGGACCGCTGAGAGGATGCCACAACACCCACCAGAATTAGTAAATAATAATAATAATAGATTTTGTCTCTCACTTTTTATTTAAATACATCTTAAAGTGCTACAGTACAAACCAATATTTAAAACAATAAAAGCTTAGCCATTAAAACGGATACAATTCTAAGACTAAAACACTCTCAGTGAAGCGTAAGAAACAAAACATGAACAATTGTGTGTTCTCTAATAGTGTGTTTTTATTTCATGTAGACTTCTGTAGACAACAGGGACTAACGTTTATTGATAATTGGCCCTCTTTCTGGGGCAAACCAGGCTTGCTGATGAGGGACGGCCTTCACCCTAACCAGGAAGGCGCCATCATCCTGTCTAAGAATATAGACTACTGTTTAAGTCACATTTGACTAACTACACTAGAGCAAGCCCGGTCACAGGCAATTACAGAGCCTGCTAGTCCGGGTGAGGAGTCAGTTAAGCTAGAACTAGCCAGCGCCAGGCTGGATAATTCCTGTACGCATAGCAATTTTCTTAGAATAACACACAACTCACATAATGTGTTTTCTGTTGTGAATGTGTCCGGGGTAGATATGCATTCTACTGAGGTGGCAAATCATGATGCGTTCAGTCGATCGCAGCATCAAGCAAACAATCTGAAAATTCCCGTCGTATCAATTCCTAGATATGGTCGAAACTATTTAAAGTGCACTACGTATAATAAACGCAACATTATTAATATTTCTACTACGGATAATTTAAACAAAAACTCGTCAAAACAGCCCAATACTTATAATATGGGCTTTTTAAACATAAGATCATTGTCTCCCAAAACGTTATTAGTTAATGAGGTCATTAGAGACAACAATCTTAACGTCATTGGTCTTAGCGAAACCTGGCTCAAACCAGACAAATTTTTTGCGCTAAATGAGGCATCTCCTTCTAACTATACGAATGCGCATATTGCCCGTCCCCTTAAAAGGGGTGGGGGGGTCGCATTAATATACAATGAAAACTTTAACCTTACCCCTAACCTAAATAATAAATACAAATCGTTTGAGGTGCTTACTATGAGGTCTGTCGCACCGCTGCCTCTCGATATGGCTGTTATCTACCGCCCCCCAGGGCCCTACTCGGACTTTATTAATGAATTCTCAGAGTTCGTTGCTGATCTAGTGACGCACGCAGACAATATAATCATAATGGGGGACTTTAATATCCATATGAATACCCCATCGGACCCTCAGTGCGTGGCGCTCCAGACTATAATTGATAGCTGTGGTCTTACACAAATAATAAATGAACCTACGCATCGCAACGGCAATACGATAGATCTAGTGCTGGTCAGGGGTGTCACCACCTCCAAAGTTATGGTACTCCCGTATACTAAAGTAATGTCCGATCATTACCTTATAAAATTCGAAGTTCTGACTCATTGTCAACAAACTAATAATAATAATAACTGCTATAGCAGCCGCAACATTAATGCCGCCACAACGATGACTCTTGCTGACCTACTGCCTTCGGTAATGGCACCATTCCCAAATTATGTCGGCTCTATTGATAACCTCACTAACAACTTTGACAATGCCCTGCGCAAAACCATTGATAGCATAGCACCGCTAAAACAAAAAAGGGCCCCTAAAAGGCGCACCCCATGGTTTACAGAGGAAACCAGAGCTCATAAATTATCATGTAGAAAGTTGGAACGCAAATGGCGCGCGACCAAGCTTGAGGTTTTCCATCAAGCATGGAGTGATAGTTTAATATCGTATAAACGCATGCTTACCTTAGCTAAAGCTAAATATTACTCAAATCTCATCCGCCTCAACAAAAACGACCCTAAATTTTTGTTTAGTACAGTAGCATCGCTAACCCAACAAGGGACTCCTCCCAATAGCTCCACCCACTCGGCAGATGACTTTATGAATTTCTTTAATAAGAAAATTGAACTCATTAGAAAGGAGATTAAAGACAACGCATCCCAGCTACAACTGGGTTCTATGAACACAGATACAACTGTATCTACGACGGATACTGCAATACAAAATAGTCTCTCTCTTTTTGATGAAATAACATTAGAGGAACTATTACAGCGTGTAAGTGGGATAAAACAAACAACATGTTTACTTGACCCACTTCCTGGGAAACTTATCAAGGAGCTTTTTGTATTATTAGGTCCATCAGTGCTAAATATTATAAACTTATCACTTTCCTCTGGCACTGTTCCCCTAGCATTCAAGAAAGCGGTTATTCATCCTCTGCTCAAAAGACCTAACCTTGATCCTGACCTCATGGTAAACTACCGACCGGTGTCCCACCTTCCCTTTATTTCGAAAATCCTCGAAAAAATTGTCGCACAGCAGCTAAATGAACACTTAGTGTCTAACAATCTCTGTGAACCTTTTCAATCCGGTTTCAGGGCAAATCACTCTACGGAGACAGCCCTCGCAAAAATGACTAATGATCTACTGCTGACGATGGATTCTGATGCGTCATCTATGTTGCTGCTTCTTGATCTTAGCGCTGCTTTCGATACCGTCGATCATAATATTTTATTAGAGCGTATCAAAACACGTATTGGTATGTCAGACTTAGCCTTGTCGTGGTTTAACTCTTATCTTACTGACAGGATGCAATGCGTCTCCCATAATAATGTGACCTCTGACTATGTTAAGGTAACGTGCGGAGTTCCTCAGGGTTCGGTTCTTGGCCCTGCACTCTTTAGTATTTACATGCTGCCGCTAGGTGACATCATACGCAAATACGGTGTTAGCTTTCATTGCTATGCTGATGACACCCAACTCTACATGCCCCTAAAGCTGACCAACACGCCGGATTGTAGTCAGCTGGAGGCGTGTCTTAATGAAATTAAACATTGGATGTCCGCTAACTTCTTGCAACTCAACGCCAAGAAAACGGAAATGCTGATTATCGGTCCTGCTAAACACCGACATTTATTTAATAATACCACCTTAACATTTGACAACCAAACAATTACACAAGGCGAATCAGTAAAGAATCTGGGTATTATCTTCGACCCAACTCTCTCGTTTGAATCACACATTAAGAGTGTTACTAAAACGGCCTTCTTTCATCTCCGTAATATCGCTAAAATTCGTTCTATTTTATCCACTAGCGACGCTGAGATCATTATTCATGCGTTCGTTACGTCTCGTCTCGACTACTGTAACGTATTATTTTCGGGTCTCCCTATGTCTAGCATTAAAAAATTACAGTTGGTACAAAATGCGGCTGCTAGACTTTTGACAAGAACAAGAAAGTTTGATCATATTACGCCTATACTGGCTCACCTGCACTGGCTTCCTGTGCACTTAAGAAGTGACTTTAAGGTTTTACTACTTACGTATAAAATACTACACGGTCTAGCTCCGTCCTATCTTGTCGATTGTATTGTACCATATGTCCCGGCAAGAAATCTGCGTTCAAAGAACTCCGGCTTATTAGTGATTCCCAGAGCCCAAAAAAAATCTGCGGGCTATAGAGCGTTTTCTATTCGGGCTCCAGTACTATGGAATGCCCTCCCGGTAACAATTAGGGATGCTACCTCAGTAGAAGCATTTAAGTCCCATCTTAAAACTCATTTGTATACTCTAGCCTTTAAATAGCCCCCCTGTTGGACCAGTTGATCTGCCGTTTCTTTTCTTTTCTCCTCTGCTCCCCTTTTCCTTGAGGGGGGGGCGGCACAGGTCCGGTGGCCATGGATGAAGTGCTGGCTGTCCAGAGTCGGGACCCGGGGTGGACCGCTCGCCTGTGCATCGGCTGGGAACATCTCTACGCTGCTGACCCGTCTCCGCTCGGGATGGTGTCCTGCTGGCCCCACTATGGACTGGACTCTTACTATTATGTTGGATCCACTATGGACTGGACTCTCACAATATTATGTCAGACCCACTCGACATCCATTGCTTTCGGTCTCCCCTAGAGGGGGGGGGTTACCCACATATGCGGTCCTCTCCAAGGTTTCTCATAGTCATTCACATCGACGTCCCACTGGGGTGAGTTTTTCCTTGCCCGTATGTGGGCTTTGTACCGAGGATGTCGTTGTGGCTTGTGCAGCCCTTTGAGACACTTGTGATTTAGGGCTATATAAATAAAGATTGATTGATTGATTGATTGATGTAAAAAAAAAAAAAAAAAGGCCAACTTGATACTTTTGAGCACATTCAACAATACCGCGATAATAATAATAACCGTGATCATTTTGGTCATGATAACCAATATGAAATATTCAAATAGTTACATCCCTAATAGCAAGTGATGGCGGTCAATGCAGAAAAATCAGCCACCACATAGATCACATTCAAAATTACTAGAAAAAAATAGAAGAAAAGTAAATTGTCTATTTTTTGTATTTATGGATATAATAATGAATAATTTTTCATTCAATTACTAAACTAACCTTCGAATAAGCAGCCTTAAGAAATTACATGAATAAATATAAAATAAATAACAAGCTGATCCTAAGAAGACATTTCTTGTAGTTTGTCTTCGGCTAACAATGTAGCTAATTGGAGTCATCTATTTGGCCTAAAAAGCCCTCAAAAAAACATTTAAAAAGCCCCAACAATGTTCTATTTACAAGTCGTGACCGGCATGTTAACCAAGTATTAGTGTCATTGTTATTATAAGAACTAACACAGAGGAATCACTTTTAGTAACAAGGCGTCTTGATCACGCAGGTAATGTAGCAACTGCAGCTCTTGACCTACTGAGCTGCTGCATCACCTCTGAGTTGGTAAACGTTTTTGCTAGATTATAAATCATGCCTTTCGCTTGCATAGTAAAAAGTTGTAGCCATAAACTGACAAGTTGGTCAACTTTGAGATTCAACTTAGATCTGAAGACATCGCGAAGAAAACATGACAGATGCTCGTTTACTCCCCTCTTTTTTTTTTGTCTGAGGAGTGAGGATTATGATGCATTCACAAGTCTTGTGCTGAAAGATATAAACATCACATCAGCCGGCATCCCAGTGAAAGCGGACATAGTTCAGTGAGTGATTGTTTTATTATCCATCCATCCATCCATCCATCTTCTTCCGCTTATCCGAGGTCGGGTCGCGGGGGCAGCAGCTTAAGCAGGGAAGCCCAGACTTCCCTCTCCCCAGCCACTTCGTCCAGCTCCTCCCGGGGGATCCCGAGGCGTTCCCAGGCCAGCCGGGAGAGATAGTCTTCCCAGCGTGTCCTGGGTCTTCCCCGTGGCCTCCTACCGGTCGGACGTGCCCGAAACACCTTCCTAGGGAGGCGTTCGGGTGGCATCCTGACCAGATGCCCGAACCACCTCATCTGGCTCCTCTCGATGTGGAGGAGCAGCGGCTTTACTTTGAGCTCCCCCCGAATGACAGAGCTTCTCACCCTATCTCTAAGGGAGAGCCCCGCCACTCGGCGGAGGAAACTCATTTCGGCCGCTTGTACCTGTGATCTTGTCTTTTCGGTCATGACCCAAAGCTCATGACCATAGGTGAGGATGGGAACGTAGATCGACCGGTAAATCGAGAGCTTTGCCTTCCGGCTCAGCTCCTTCTTCACCACAACGGATCGATACAGCATTACTGAAGACGCCGCACCGATCCGCCTGTCGATCTCACGATCCACTCCTCCCCCACTCGTGAACAAGACTCCGAGGTACTTGAACTCCTCCACTTGGGGCAAGATCTCCTCCCCAACCCGGAGATGGCACTCCACCCTTTTCCGGGAGAGAACCATGGACTCGGACTTGGAGGTGCTGATTCCCATCCCAGTCGCTTCACACTCGGCTGCGAACCGATCCAGTGAGAGCTGAAGATCTTGGCCGGAGGAAGCCATCAGGACCACATCATCTGCAAATAGCAGTGACCTAATCCTGCAGCCACCAAACCAGATCCCCTCAACGCCCTGACTGCGCCTAGAAATTCTGTCCATAAAGGTTATGAACAGAATCGGTGACAAAGGGCAGCCTTGGCGGAGTCCAACCCTCACTGGAAACGTGTCCGACTTACTGCCGGCAATGCGGACCAAGCTCTGACACTGATTATACAGGGAGCGAACTGCCACAATAAGACAGTCCGTTACCCCATACTCTCTGAGCACTCCCCACAGGACTTCCCGGGGTACACGGTCGAATGCCTTCTCCAAGTCCACAAAGCACATGTAGACTGGTTGGGCAAACTCCCATGCACCCTCAAGGACCCTGCCGAGAGTATAGAGCTGGTCCACAGTTCCACGACCAGGACGAAAACCACACTGTTCCTCCTTGTTTTATTATGTTCATTGTATTTCTTGTATCTTGTTTTGTATCTCTTCACTCTGCATTACTGCTACATGGCACTTAGTGTTGCTAAATGTACTTATCAACCAACTTGTAAAACTTGTAGCCCATCCTCTGTATATTCAGGCTCAAAAATATACGGTTCTAGATCAGGAGTGCTCATTACGTCGATTGCGAGCTACCGGTCGATCTCGGAGGGTGTGTCAGTCGATCACCAGCTAGGCATTAAAAAAATAGTCCTAAAAATGAGCGATCATAAATCTTCACTATGACGTCACTTTCGTCACTTGATTGACATTCACGGCACCCGAGGGTCTTCTGAGATGACGCTGGCTGCTGCCAGCTCATTAAAATTACCGACTGGAAGGCGAGAAACACTTTATTTCAACAGACTCTGGCGCCGTACCTGTCGTCAAAACTACAAAGACCGACTGCACAGTTGCGCAGTTGCGCTAACAAAATAAGAGTCTCAGAAAGCTGGCGTGCACAAGCTAGCAAGCTACGGAGTTTGCCGACAATGTATTTCTTGTAAAGTGTATACAAAGGAGTACGGAAGCTGGACAAATAAGATGCCAAAAACCAACCACTTTCATGTGGTATTGGACAGAAAGGAGGACTTTTTTTCTCCTCCATTCGAAAATGCGGACGTTATCAGCACCACAATGCAAGTCATCAGAATCAGGTAATACACCAACTTATATTCTTGTCTTCATGAAAGAAAGGAATCTATATGTGTTAAACATGCTTGTATTATCTTTAAACACCTTTAACTTGTTAACAATATTAACTATATGTGTTAAACATGCTTGTATTATCATTAAACACCTTTAACTTGTTAACATTAACTATATGTGTTAAACATACTTGTATTATCTTTAAACACCTTTAACTTGTCAACAATATTAACTATATGTGTTAAACATGCTTGTATAATCTTTAAACACCTTTAAGTTGTTAACAATATTAACTATGTATTAAACATTCTTGTATTATCATTAAACACCTTTAATTTATTAATATTAACTATGCGTTAAACATGCTTGTATTATCATTAAACACCTTTAACTTGTTAACAATATTAACTATATGTATTAAACATACTTGTATTATCATTAAACACCTTTCATTTTTAACATTAACTATATGTGTTAAACATGCTTGCATTATCATTAAACACCTTTAAGTTGTTAACAAAAACATATATTTCATAAATAAGTAAATATAAATTATATATATGAATGAGGTAGATCCCCACGACTTGATCAATTGAAAAGTAGCTCGCCTGCAGAAAAAGTGTGAGCACCCCTGTTCTAGATCATCATTTGTCCAAAAGTAGTTGTTAGCTCTCATAAAGTCTGCCATGATTAGGTGTTGTTGGAAGGAAATAATGAACGTTGTGATGTAGTCTCTGGAATCAATGCGCTGCCGTATGCTTAAAATGACCAAAATACATAAATATTAAATGTTATTATGAATGTGCCTGTTACTACATTACATATATACTTACAGCATGTATATTAACCATGAATGGAGGTTTTGGATGTTTTTAGAGTGCTTTTAGGCGGATTAGATCAAATTTCCATTAACTGCATTGTTAGCCACCTTTTGCTAGTGTTTATTTACAATTTAGAATGCATAAAATAAGAGACATATGTGTTCTTGTCTCACGTAGGGATTGTGAATAATAGGGAAAATTCCCCCCAAAAAGTGCAGTTCCCCTTGAAAGCTGCACTGTTGAGATATTTCAGGCTTTTCGGCATCCTACAGAGGCTTGCAAATAAAAACAGCCAATGCTACTTAAGAAGCTGCAGAGTGGAACTGAGGCAGGTTGCATGATTATTATTGATAATGATTATTATTCATCATTATTCATCAGCTCATTACGGCTTCTCCCAAACATCTGTGTGCACCCGTGACACAACTGCTGTTGGCACACACGCACAAGCCCAACATGGTCACTTGAATCTACAGCAGGGGTGTCAAACTCAAATACAGAGTGGGTTTGGAGGTAGCGGGCTGTATAATGTAGCGTCCCGGAAGAGTTAGTGCTGCATGGGATTCTGGGTATTCGTTCTGTTGTGTTTATATTGTGTTACTGTGCGGATGTTCTCCCAAAATGTGTTTGTCATTCTTGTTTGGTGTGAATTCACAGTGTGGCGTGTATTTCTAACAATGTTAAAGGTTTTTATACTGGCAACCTCAGTGTGACCTGTATCGCTGAAGATCAAGTATGCATTGCATTCATTTCAGTGTGCGTGCCAAAGCTGCACATATTATGTAACAGGGCCAGCACTCGTTGGACTTGGCGAAAATGGGATGTTGCAATTCTTGGGAGGGGCACTGAAATTTGGGAGTCTCCCGGGAGGTTTGGCAAGTATGAGAATTAGCGGTGTACCGCGGCACCGCCGCTGTATATGATCGGCGGGCCAGCTCTAGTGTTAATTTGATATCACCTCACGGGCCAAGTGAAATTACACGGCGGGCCACATTTGGCCCGCGGGCCAGAGTTTGACACCCATGATCTACAGTATTTATGATGGCAATTGTAACATCTTGGAAGATTTACTTCTGGTCTATAAATTACTGTTCAAGTTGCATGTTCACTACATCTGATCGTGTTACCAAACAAGCCTTTAAAGTGCGGAGGTTAAATTTCCACCTTAATTACACAGCATGAGTCACACACAGCAATTAAAGGAGACAGTGATGTACACATCCAATCACACAAACTAACATTTAATTCTCAGGAGACAGAGATATGCTTCCGCCCCCCTCTTCTTGCATGAAACATATGTTGCAAGATGGGTGAGTGACACCTAAGCACGTCTGCAACACACTTGAACACGAACCAGAGAGTGGTAGAGAAAAGAATCGACCTTCTTCGGTCGAGAATCACACTTATTTTCAGCTACATTGGTCCTCGACGCAAGAAGAGGCAGGTTTCCATTTGAGAGGATTTCGGCAGAAAAGCACTAGGAGCGGATGGAAGATGAAGAGGTGATAGAGGAGTTGGAGGAGGAGGAGGAGGGTGGAGAGAGAGGAGTGAGGAACAAAAAGAAGATGAGAGCGAAACATATTCTTAACATAAAAACGCCAGCATGCATCATTTTTGTGTTACAAGTAGAGCACTGTGAAGATAATTGCAAGCACACTATTTCACTTTTGATGCTCCCTTTTTTCTTCCTCTGCATCTTTGGGTGAAATAATGGCGACTTGCTTGAGGAGCGAAAATGAGCAGGTCTTCTGAGAGAAAAAACAACCCTTTCTTCTTTTCGGTTTGTATCAAAGCTTTCTGACAGCCTCTAATTCTGTTTTAGAAAGGAAAATGTGCCACACGCAGTGGATTTTCCTTTCAGGATTTGTCAAATAGCATGTGCTGATTGTCCTTGCGTCCTCTCATTGGGGTCATTAAAGGGGAACATTATCACAATTTCAGAAGGGTTAAAACCATTAAAAATCAGTTCCCAGTGGCTTATTTTATTTAAGTTTTTTTCAAAATTTTACCCATCACGCAATATCCCTAAAAAAAGCTTCAAAGTGCCTGATTTTAACCATCGTTATATACACCCGTCCATTTTCCTGTGACGTCACATAGTGAAGCCAACTCAAACAAACATGGCGCATAGAACAGCAAGCTATAGCGACATTAGCTCGGATTCAGACTCGGATTTCAGGGGCTTAAGCGATTCAACTGATTACGCATGTATTGAAACGGATGGTTGTAGTGTGGAGGCAGGTAGCGAAAACGAAATTGAAGAAGAAACTGAAGCTATTGAGCCATATCGGTTTGAACCGTATGCAGGCGACACCGACGAAAACGACACGACAGCCAGCGACACGGGAGAAAGCGAGGACAAATTCGGCGATCGCCTTCTAACCAACGATTGGTATGTGTTTGTTTGGCATTAAAGGAAACAAACAACTATGAACTAGGTTTATAGCATTTGAAATACATTTGGCAACAACATGCACTTTGAGAGTGCAGACAGTCCAATTTTCATCAATTAATATATTCTGTAGACATACCCTCATCCGCGCTCTTTTCCTGAAAGCTGATCTGTCCAGTTTTGGAGTTGATGTCAGCAGGCCAGGGAAGCTAGGGTCGATATTCTTCTCTTGATCATCTTCGGTGGCATAAGGGACGGTGTGAGCCAAGACATCCAGGGGGTTTAGCTCGCTCGTCTGCGGGAACAAACTGCCGCCATTGCTTGCCGTGCTACCAAGGTCCTTTGTCCCTGAATTGCTCACACATTCCGGCAGATTCAATGGGGGTCTGGTGGCAGATTTCTTTGACTTTATCGTTGGAAATGCATCTGCTTTGAGTGTCGCAGGATATCCACACATTCTTGCCATCTCTGTCGTAGGATAGCTTTCGTCGGTAAAGTGTGCGGAACAAACGACCAATTTCTTGCCACTTTCGCATCTTTGGGCCAGTGGTGCAACTTGAATCCGTCCCTGTTCGTGTTGTTACACCCTCCGACAACACACCGACGAGACATGATGTCTCCAAGGTACGGAAAACAGTCGAAAAAACGGAAAATATCAGAGCTGATTTGACTCGGTGTTTGAGAAAATGGCTCCGAGAGCGAATATTAGAAAGGCGTTTAATTCGCCAAAATTCACCCATTTAGAGTTCGGAAATCGGTTAAAAAAATATATGGTCTTTTTTCTGCAACATCAAGGTATATATTTACGCTTACATAGGTCTGGTGATAATGTTCCCCTTTAACTTGTCCTGCCTCATGATTAAACAATGTTAAACAGCCTATGTGATTATATGCAAACCTCAGTTTTCAATAGGCATCCGTGCCAAAAAGTCGGCTCAATCTTACGGAAGATCTTCCAGTAAGAAATACTGTAATAATGAAATAATGTTTCAGACACCCAAAACAAGAACCCAAAACACATTTTATCGAGAATAATTATAGTTTCCATTGCAGAAAACAATGTGCAATATGTAAATGATTATTGAAGCAGATACATGTACATGTTTAACCGGACTCTCACCAGATCCTTGTAGTCCGCTGAGCTCCACACAAGGATCTGATACTTCTCAATAGGAGATGTATTTCAGAAGGCGGGGCCTTGTAAAAAAAAAATCATCGTATGTGATTGGATAAACCACTTGTCCGTTATCTTGAATGACGTGCTACTTCAACCACTCACATTGAAATCAACCCGTGACGCTGATGAGAGCGACGCTGGGAAATCCAAAACAGAACAGCCGACATATTGGATAACGACACAGCGAAAAGTTAGAGAACTTTTACAGAAACAACGCAGCAATGTCAGTAGACAATCGATGTCGCAAAACAGTTGCAATAGCAGAATCAATGTCAGCACACGACTCCTCGCTGCGTGCCGCCATTGTTGTTTGAATCAAACAGTCGCTTCAGCGCTACGTCACATCTATGAA
Source organism: Nerophis lumbriciformis (assembly GCF_033978685.3). Lineage (NCBI taxonomy): Eukaryota > Metazoa > Chordata > Actinopteri > Syngnathiformes > Syngnathidae > Nerophis > Nerophis lumbriciformis. Next base: position 30,921,109 of record NC_084556.2, read on the forward strand.
ATCCTACCCAGCGATCCTGATTGGTTTATTATTTTTTGCTATCTTGAGGAGTTTGTAATGCCCTCAAGCCCAGATCCTTGTGTGGAGCTCAGCGAACTACAAGGATCTAGCGAGAGTCAGGTTAGTACATGTTACCGTCATTAAAAACTCTTTAGGTTCACACGTGGCCATTTTGACTTTATATTCTTGTGTTTGGTATAATTTCTTGTTTTGGTAGTATATCCTGTTTGGTTTCTCTGTTTTGCAGCACTCTAACTTTATATATAAATCCCTTTAAAAACAATATACCTAATGTGTTTGGGACGTGTGGCTCAGATGGTAGAGCTGCCATGCCAGCAACTTGAGGGATCCAGGTTGGATTCCAGCTACCACCATCCAAGTCACTTAAGCCCCCTTTCTCCAAGTGCCGCTCACACTGGTGTATGAATGGGAATGAATGTTTGGTGGTGGTCGGAGGGGCCGTAGGGGCAAATTGGCAGCCACGCTTCACAGCTAACATACGGCATCGTCACACTCATGTTGGCAAAGTAGGCAATGAGCAGAGGAAGGGATAGAAACCTTCGTACAGTGGAAACTCGATTGATTGGTTCTTGAACAAGGTTTTTAAATAGAGACGTTTGTATCTAGAAGCGTATTTCTCCATAAGAAACAATGTAAACATGAATAATGGGTCCCAGCCTTGACAAAAGTCCATATTTTAGTAAATGTTTTTACACTTTGAACACAATATAAAGCAATATACAGTACTGTATATCAAACAAACATAGTAAGGGGGTATTAGATCAACTTTCTATTGAATAACAAAGTCAAAACATCTTTAATCTAGAATTGTTCATCCGTGTGGTACTTCCCACTTATTCAGATCAAGCTGATTACATTGTTTCACCTCATGACTAAAATATTGATGACCTATATTTTTACTCTGTTTCATTTAGTATTATTTTCTCTTCAATCTTATGCATACTGTTCATAGTAATTTATTGAATCATGTTTTACTCCCTATGAACATCATTAACACTCTGGTTAGCTGGTAATTATGCAAATATCTGTGTTCATTTGAATCATGATAATGTAATGCAATGAGGGGAGGTTGCTGAAGCAGCACTCTCAGGAACTCAGTCCTGGCCTGTCAGCCCTCTGGTAAAAAGGAAGAGGAGATGCTTTACTCTGTATAGTTCACATCGTTTGTCTTTCTCATTTGTCTCGCCACAAGGGACGTCTTATGTCGTATATAGATGTCACTTGCCAGAGAGACGTATTTGTTCCTCTGCATTAAAACACTTGACTTCTGAGTGACTGAGTGACTGAGACAGAGAGAGAGAGAGAGAGAGAGAGAGAGAGAGAGAGAGAGAGAGAGAGAGAGAGAGAGAGCAGGCTATTTCTACACTTCATGACATAAAAAAGTACATTATTGGTGTGTATTGAACATAATATAGCTTGTTTCAAGTATCTGCAGGCTGGGTTTTGGAAACTGAATCAGTTTGGTAAATAATGGGACATCACTTCAACACAACAGTTACACCTTGTAATTAATTGAACAGAGGGAACGTAAACATAGGCTCAACATGCTTGAACTTCACGGCATCTGGATGTTTATTACAATAAATTGTAAGGGGAGGGCTGTGCATGTACACACCGGATGACTGGAGCACTAACTGTGATATATGGGACGGCGTGGCGCAGTGGAAGAGTGGCCGTGCGCAACCCGAGGGTCCCTGGTTCAATCCCCACCTAGTACCAACCTCGTCATGTCCGTTGTGTCCTGAGCAAGACACTTCACCCTTGCTCCTGATGGGTGCTGGTTAGCGCCTTGCATGGCAGCTCCCTCCATCAGTGTGTGAATGTGTGTGTGAATGGGTAAATGTGGAAGTAGTGTCAAAGCGCTTTGAGTACCTTGAAGGTAGAAAAGCGCTATACAAGTACAACCCATTATAACCTAAACCCACGACCTTCCGGATCGGGAGGCCATCTCAATAGTATGCAGACCCTTCCACCTACCCAGAGAGGTCACTGCTGTAATTCTAACAGCTGTTTATATACCACCGCAAGCTAACATTAACTTAGCCCTTTCTGTACTGCATGAGGCTATCATGCCCATCCAGAAGGACCCTTTGTTTTGGCTGGAGACTTTAAAAAAGCCTGCTTGAAAAAAGGGGTTCCCCAGATTTGTGCAATATGTATACTACCCGACTCGAAGTAAGAATACATTGGACCGGGTTATACTCTAATCTGAAGCGAGCCTACAAAACTGTTCTTCTCCCCCACCTGAGCACGTTTTACCACATCTCCCTGCTTCTTGTTCATGCCTACACCAGGTTCCAGAAGAGGAGCAAACATATGACCAGGACTGTTAAGACCTGGCCAAAGAGGGCACTCTTTCAACTGCAGGACTGCTTCCAGACAATGGCACGGTCAGTTTGACGATCCAGAGCAACAGGAGCGGATAGATGCGGTGCTTTCTTATATTAGACACTGTACAGACACTGTCTCTGTGAATAAGTGTAGCCAGGTCTATCCGGACCAAAAACTGTGGATGACCTCTGAGGTCAAGACACTTATAAGTGCCAAAAACTCTGCCTTTCACTCGAGGGAAAGAGAACAATACAGCAGAGCTATATCTGATCTTAATAGAGGCATCAAGGCTGTGAAAGTGGAGTACAAGAGGAAAGTGGAGGCGCACTTGGACAACAAAGACTCACGGCAGGTTTGAAAAGGCATCCAACATCTGACAAGCTACAAAAGTAACTTATCGGCAGCCAACATCAGGGAAGTCAATCATCAATCAATCAATGTTTACTTATATAGCCCTAAATCACGGCAAGGGCAATAAAAAACTCAACCCAATGGGATGACAATGAGAAACCCCGGAGGGGACCGCAGATGCAGGGACCCCCCACACCCCCCGGGCGACCGGCGCAATGGACGTCAAGTGGATCCAGCATAATATTGTGAGAGTCCAGTCCACAGTGGATCCAACATAATAGTGAGAGTGCAGTCCATAGTGGGGCCAGCAGGAGACCATCTTGAGCGGAGACAGGTCAGCAGCGCATAGACATCCCCAACCGATGCACAGATGAGTGGTCCACCCTGGGTCCCGCCTTTGGACAGCTAGCGCCTCATCTGTGGTCACCGAATCTGTGCCCCTCCCTCCACGAAGGAGAGGGGGGCAGAGCAGAAAAGAAACGGCAGATCAACTGGTCTAAAAAGGGGGTCTATTTAAAGGCTAGAGTATACAAATGAGTTTTAAGATGGGACTTAAATGCTTCTACTGAGGTAGCATCTCTAACTGTTACCGGGAGGACATTCCAGAGTACTGAAGCCCAAATAGAAAACGCTCTATAGCCCGCAGACTTTTTTTGGGCTCTGGGAATCAATAATAAGCCGGAGTTCTTTGAACGCAGATTTCTTGCCGGGACATATGGTACAATACAATCAGCAAGATAGGATGGAGCTAGACCGTGCAGTATTTTATACGTAAGTAGTAAAACCTTAAAGTCACATCTTAAGTGCACAGGAAGCCAGTGCAGGTGAGCCAGTATAGGCGTAATATGATCAAACTTTCTTGTTCTTGTCAAACAGCCTACAGAGAGGAAATACAGGCAGAGTGGTGCACCAAGAACAACCTGAGGTTGAACACCACAAAGACCAAGAAGATGGTCAATGATTTTAAGGGACAGAGAGGGGACAAATGTTACATGGATAGGCTCCAGTGTGTGGCAACCACCCGCTGCTGCTGTCCGCCAGACATGGCCAAGGAGTCACAGGAACACGTTTTGACAACATTAGGTGATGATCGGCTTGATAAATTAATATATGTCCTCAAAAATATAATTATGAATATGAAGTTTTAAATGCATTGGCAAAAAAGTTAATTTTCTATCTTTTTTACATTGTTAAAATCAAATCTTGGCAAGCATCCTGAACAACCACCTCTGTGTATCGCCAAAGTATTCACAGCCGGTAGGAATATGCATACGTCAGCCATGAAGTTGGTGTGAGGCAGCAACAACGCTAGTCTTGATACGTCTCATCTTTGTCGTGAAAAGGGTCGTACGCCAGGTTTTTGTGCGTAACCAATCTTGTTGCATGAGGCCCTGGTCTGTCAGAGAATAAGAAGACGTAGCAGGATGTATCAGTGTTGCCAACGTCCCTTTGGTCCTAAACTGCTTTTACACTTGACCAAATCAACATTTATTTAAGTGATTTTGCAAACACTGGAAATGATACTACTAATTGTTGTTCACTTGAATTTATCTTTAAAAAATGCTTGCACAGTGAATAAAGGTTTTATAATGTCAACAGCTTATTTGGGATTTCAGAGATCTCATCTTGCATCCCTCCAGCTCAAAAATATTGTGTATCTCCTCTCTCTGGTCAGACATGTTTGGGCTAGAAGATGAGAACCGGGGGATTTCAGTCATGATGAAAGCGATCCACTAACTGTAGCGCAAACAAACCCAGGCCAAACTCACAGACCCAGGAGACACCTGGAATCATGAATGCCTCACAGTCTTTCAAAATATAAGCGTCTGAAAGTGTCAATACACCTGATGGTGAGCGTCTCACCCTTGGTTGGGCCTTTAGTGTTTGCCCAGACACGGACATAGATGGTTTGACAACAATAATTGCTGTTAAAAAAATATTACATCCCATCCATGTGACACGGAATCAGAGAACAAGCTGAAATTGGTCAGGAGGAAGACGAATGGAGTTGAAAGGAAGTGCAAAGATAAATCAGAATAAACAATTTAGGGTGTGGTTGAGGAATGCCACTGTTAGTGTAATCACTAGTTATTTATACTTTATGTCTGCGTTATCTTGAACCCTCAGTCACATACTAAAATAAGTATAATAAACAGGAAGGGCGAGAGAAAGGTCGCCATGTTTTATTTGTTGGTCCCAAACATTCTTCCATCTTTGCTCTGTCCTGTGAGGTTTCATCTTTATAACGTTATCAGTGAGACATGTCAGGACAGAGTAGAAAGAGAACTAAAAGGAAGACTTTGTTCTTTCCTTTCTATCTCCATCTTCTGGTTCTACTCTTTTGTTACCACAGACAAGATTGAAAGCCTAAGGCCATGTCTATACTAAGTCGTTTAACCCCTTAAACAAATAATAATTTAGCCTAAGCCCCGTTTCAGCCACTAAACCAGCGTTTAAGATCCCCCTCCTCGGAATTTTTTTTACACGGATAAGTGCGCCGTGTATTTCTTGAATCTCCAGCTCATAGCTTTGTATGGACTCATTGATCGTTTACAAACTGAGTTCGGAGCAGATTCGTAACGCGGTGCTAACCACTGGAAATATGAAGGCGAGTCATCCAGATATGCCCGTGTTTCTCCTTCCGTCTGTACAGACGCTTGTGGAAATCACACATGAATACCTTAAGAGAAAGCGATTGCAGCTATTTCGGATACAACACTTCTCAAACGGCAAGAGAACTTTCCAATGTCCAGGTTAGCTGTGATTCTACTTAGTGAAAAACTTTGTCCGTTTGTCAAAGGAGATACAAGGAGAATGCGAGCTCCCATTCATGTGATAAAAAAAAAGGTAGCGTGTGCTTTGTATTACCTGGCCATCGAGGGAAGACGAGGGAAAACAGACTATATCAGTTATTGTCCACCATGTATGTCGCGGACTCAACGTCTAGGTCCAGAGTATACAAAGTCACCAAAAATTAATGGACAATGAAGGTGAAGGCAAAAGAGTGAAGAGTGTCCTGACCAGATATCTAGATCCCAAGATTGATTGATGTAAAATGTTCTTTATCACATTGTTTATGTGTCTAATAAAGATTTGATTAATTTATGATGTCTCAGGTGTGATTCACTACAATAGGGCCCCACAGCACACTGGATTCCAGTTATATGAAATACCACAACACTGGATATTGTTCAGATAAGTTACATTTAAGAACTTGCACACAAGGCAACACTGGAGGTGACTATGACGTGTGCGCGGATATATACACATATTGATAGCATTGGTATGACCAATACTGCCCCTGTAACTACTTAATAATAAAATGTGGGGGAGGCGTGGCTCAGTTGGTAGAGTGGCCGTGCCAGCAACTTGAGGGTTCCAGGTTAAATTCCCCACTTCTGTCATCGTAGGCACTGTTGTTATGTCCTTAGGCAAGACACTTTACCAATGTGCTCCCAGTGCTACCCACACTGGATTAAATGTAGCATAAAGATGCAGATAATGGGTTTCACTATGTAAAGCGCTTCGAGTCTCTAGAGAAAAAAGCGCTATATAAATATAAATCACCTAATCATTACCCAAATTTGTAGTATCAACCAAAACTAATGTATGTAAGTATCCAAAAAAAACTGAAGAATAAGTGCTTATTACATTTTAACAGAATATAGAACCATCTTACAATACAAAGTAACCAGATATTAACAGGAAATTAACAAGTAGATTAATAGTTTTGAGAAAATAATACAACTGGAAATGACACAGCATGTTACTGCATACATCAGCAGCCAAAATAGGTGCCTTTGTAATATTCTATTATCACTTACATACTAAATAAAATATTGTGATACACATCGTTATTGTAAGAGGCTGCAATATATATTTGAGGCCATATCGCCCATCCCTACTGTGTAGTTACAAATACTGTAGTGGTTCACTTGACTGACTCCTGTGCAGCAAGTGTGGGATCAGCTTCCACTTGGCGACGATGAAATGGGAGTGTGTAAGGTCAGTCTCTGTATTTACAGTATCTAGACTGTATGTCCAAGATGTAGTTTGCCACCCTCAGAATAATAAACTGAAGAGAATACTTTTGCCCATCTCTGGTATCAGGCAGATACAGAGGAAAAAAAGTCAGCAAGAAAAATTTGGCTGATTGACAAGTGTTAAGCAATAAAAAAATTTAATTTAGCATACTGCTGTCAAGATCTAATAAAACATCACTCATGCAATGAGGTCTACATGGATGCTATGAAATAAGTGGGATGGGACAGTTTTCATTAAAAGGAATCAATTAAATCTATACATTCAAAACGTGTGTTTGTGTGTGTGCGTGTGTGTGTGTGTGTGTGTGTGTGTGTGTGTGTGTGTGTGTGTGTGTGTGTGTGTGTGTGTGTGTGTGTGTGTGTGTGTGTGTGTGTACACTCATTAGAGGCTGGTCCAGAATAACAAATGAGTCCAGATATAAGGTGTATGTGTGTGTGTGTGTGTGTGTGTGTGTGTGTGTGTGTGTGTGTGTGTGTGTGTGTGTGTGTGTGTGTGTGTGTGTGTGTGTGTGTGTGTGTGTGTGTGTGCGTGTGTGTGCATGTACATGCCACTGTCTGAACTCCACCTTCATGGTGAGATATGATAGCATGCTAAGAAATACCCTCAGAGAGAAGACATTTTACACAGACAGGAAGCGACAGAGATAAACATCTTGTAATATAAAGCCACCCTTTCTTTACTGTATGTCATGTTCCCAGTAAGGTAGAAATATTAGGTGCCATGATACAAGTGGGGCCAAGACAGGAGTCTACGTCCCAATACTTTTGTGCAGAGTGTCTGACCGTCCTCAGATTTTGCTGCTATGCCTAAAGTATTGTTATGCTTCATATACATTAAGAAGGTCCATCAGTATGTAATCATGTCAAACACCCTACTGTATTTGCATGGTAAATGTGCTGCATGCAGTATATTATAGTTACTAGCTTCATTGGTACAGTAGCACAAGCTCAGAAACATCAGCATCGCAGTCAAATCAAGAGAAAAGCTGGGTTAAAAAGCAGCATTTTGAAAGAGTCCAGAGGGATCCAATGCAATCGTCAGGGGGGGAAAAGAAAATGTATTCATACTTAAGGAAAAGTTTTTCCCAGCTTTCACTTTGTCATAAATCAAGTAAAGTGGAAAACGCTTATCTTGACACCCCCTTAGATGGCTGATGTTGACATCAGTGGTTGTTCTCCATTTGTGCATATGTTTATTTTTATTCTTCAGGTTTTGTATAATATTGTGGTGACAGGATTATACATACAACATGTTTATTTATTAAGTGTAGGTAATAACATACAAACTTAAAACCAATACTATTGGAAATAGGACTAAATATACAAAAACAAGTACTATAAACATAGTACAAAATACAAATTAATAAAAGAAGGGTACTATGTATAAGTCATTAATAATTCAAAAGAGGAAAATGGATGGATGGATGGATTGTTGAAAAATAAAAAACTTTAATTATAATTGTTGAAGTTTTGGTAACTTTTTTGCTAATCAAATGAAAATGTATGTCCATTTAAATAATTGTAATATGTTCTCGTTGACCATTTGTGGATATGATATTTTGCACGAGTACTAAATCAATTTAGAATATATTTCACATTAGAATCAGAGTCTCCATCATATCCCAAATAAAACATCCCTTTTTCTACACCTACTTTAACCGTTGCTTTGTATTAAATAGTGGCTCAATTTCAAACCATAAGAGACGTGAATGCACGCATTAAAAAAATAGGTGGCAAAAAGCACATAACAGATCAATGTTATGGATTAATCTTCTCAAAAAGCTTTTACATGAGTATATTCTTAACTTAAAGGAATTATGTTATGATTTTTTTCTATATTTAAACACTTCCATGTGGTGTAAATAACATGTAATGGTGGTTCTTTGGTCAAAATGTTGTATAAATTAATTATGTTTTACAGACAATATTAAAGCCGCTTTCTGACACTCTTTTCAGGATGCACTGTTTTGTGAGAGGTCTTATTTATGTGCCTCCAATTCGACTGTGTCTTCTGCTTGCCAGCCATGTTGTAGTTTTTAGCGCTTCCATAGCGAGTCTACTGACAGATATAAGTTCGAACTATACACTACTTTGTATTAGAAATGGCAACAGCTGAGAATGCATGTGCATGTACGAGGCAGTCTGCCACACAACGAGAGAAAAAGAAGGAGCTTATTGACTACAGCGTCGGACTACAATGGGGGATCTCTACAGTATATGGCGATATCCGCTGAACTCACCAATGGAAAAAACGTCACTAATTAGGCAAATTACAAACGGCTTGTTTGACAGAAGTATGAAGGAAAGAAGGATTTTTTGTAAATATCTCCGCCCAATGCCTTGTTGGTTTGATTTTAAACTTTCGGGACTTATACAGATACACAAAAAACAAGTAACAATAGGTAAGAAAACTTGGTTTTGCATAATAGATCCCCTTTAACTTATCTTTACTTTAATTCGTATTTTTACCTAACCTCTGTTGTTATTGTGCCTATTCATTGTTTTTATATACGACAATGTTTGTATTTAGTGCTGTCTGTCTCCTGTGCTGGTGAGCCAAAGACAATTTTACACCATTGTAGACAATAAAGATTATAATTGTAACAGTAGTTGGAACCCCAAAATGCAGAGACAGGAGGCGACGTGCAAGTAAGAATGTCTTTAGTATATAAACAATAGGAGAGTGCAGCAGGGCAGTGCACAGGAAGCAAAGGATGGATTAGACTTATATGGCGCTTTTCTATCAACTAGATACTCAAAGCGCTTACAGAGAAGTGAGAACCCATCATTAATGTATTACACATTTACACTTAGGTGGTGGTAAGCTACATTTGTAGTCACAGCAGCCCTGGGGTAGACTGACGGAAGCGTGGCTGCCAATTTGTGCCTACGGCATCATTCATTCACCAGTGTGAGCGGCACTGGGAGCAGTGACTTGGATGGCATACTAGGAAATCATTTAAATATTTAATTGATATTGTTACACAGCCATCCTGCGTAAATATATTTCCATCCATCCCATCCATTTTCTACCGCTTATTCCCTTTGGGGTCGCGGGGGGCGCTGGAGCCTATCTCAGCTACAATCGGGCGGAAGGCGGGGTACACCCTGGACAAGTCGCCACCTCATCGCAGGGCCAACACAGATAGACAGACAACATTCACACTCACATCCACACACTAGGGCCAATTTTTAGTGTTGCCAATCAACTTATCCCCAGGTGCATGTCTTTGGAAGTGGGAGGAAGCCGGAGTACCCGGAGGGAACCCACGCAGTCACGGGGAGAACATGCAAACTCCACACAGAAAGATCCCGAGCCCGGGATTGAACCCAAGACTACTCAGGACCTTCGTATTGTGAGGCAGATGCACTAACCCCTCTGCCACCGTGAAGCCCCGTAAATATATTTGTTTGTTAAAAAAAAAAGTATTATCTTGAACCTTTTAAGTATAGTATAAGCATTGATATGACCAATACTACCCCTGTAACTACTTTGTATTATGGTTTAAGTTTATTTCGGACATGCTTACAGTTACAACATAATACATCATAATGGATCGATACCCAAATGTGTAGTATCGCCCAAAACTAATGTAAAGTATCCAATCAGCAGAATACGTGGTTTTTTTTTCACATTTAAACAGAAGTGGGGATAAAACCATGTTACAACAAAATTTAACCAGATATTAACATTAAATTAACAAGTAGATGAATAATAGTAATCATTTTGAGAAAATAATACAACAGGAAATGAGGAAAGATGTTATTCCATAAGTCAGCAGCTAAATTTGAAGCCTTTGTAACCCATTTTGAAATGGTTTTATTATCATTTACATACTAAATAATAAATTGTGACATATATTATTATGGCAGGAGGTTGCAATATATAGCGATATATGACCATATCGCCCATCCCTACTTTGCACCCTCCAAATTCCTAAAACCGTCATGTCACCAACGAGCTCATGTTCAAAAAACTTGGCTTGAACTTCTATCAAAGCACATTTACTTGCAGAAAACATTTGCAAAGTCAAACAGAACAAAAATGCTTTCATCATAACTGATTAGCATTGTTACATCAAAAACGATTTGTGTGAAAAATAACAATATAATAACTATACAAAATAACGCTACACAATGCAACTAACAGACCGCACAAACAAAACTCAAGCTCAACAGCACACACGCCAGGGAGAGTTTTGAGCAGAGGATCAAATCAGTGTGTGAGTAAGAAGAGGCGATGACAAATGGCAGTGCTGAAAAAGGAAAGCACACTTATATATGCACACACACATTTCTTAAAGCGTGAGTGTGTTTATGGCTGAGGGCCCAGGCTGGAGAAGTAAAGCAGGTGCAACCCTGCTGATGCAGTCACAACAATGACTCATCCGGGCTCCTCATCGCTTCTAACATGCACAAGTGGGGATTTCTGCAGAGACCAACAACGCGGTTTTATAATACATGATGTACGCTGCACAGGCACAATCTAATGGAATCCGATAGAAGAGCATGGTTTATTTTTTCATTACACATTTTATTTTGCAATAAACACTTCTATATTGTCTGTCTATCTGTGTTGGCCCTGCGATGAGGTGGCGACTTGTCCAGGGTGTACCCCGCCTTCCGCCCGATTGTAGCTGAGATAGGCTCCAGCGCCTCCCGCGACCCCAAAGGGAATAAGCGGTACAATATGGGGCGGAATGGCGTAGTGGGTAGAGCAACCGTGCCAGAAACCTGAGGGTTGCAGGTTCGCTCCCCGCCTCTTACCATCCAAAAAATCGCTGCCGTTGTGTCCTTGGGCGGGACACTTCACCCTTTGCCCCCGGTGCCACTCACACCGGTGAATTGAATGATGAATGATAGGTGGTGGTCGGAGGGGCCGTTGGCGCAAATTGCAGCCACGCTTCCGTCAGTCTACCCCAGGGCAGCTGTGGCTATGAAAGTAGCTTACCACCACCAGGTGTGAATGAATGATGGGTTCTACATGTAAAGCGACTTTGGGTACTTAGAAAAGCGCTATATAAATCCCAGTTATTATTATTATTATTATTATTAATATGGATGGATGGCACTTCTATCACTAAAAAAAGTTTATAAAACAAAAAAGGAAGCATGACTAACATCAGTTGCTCCAGGAATTCGCAATTTTTGGGATCGCTGCAATTCAGGAAAATTCAAGAAATTCCCGCACTTTTTCAAGTTCTTGCGATTGTATCCAATCACTGCCCTTGCCCGCTTCATCAATTTGGCGCAGATTTACTTCCTCGTTAACTCGGACTATGAAGGACTGCAAAGTCATTGTTTTGTTTACTCTTTGGTATGCTGTCATAATAATAAGGCTGTAAACAGACAGGGTCATGTTATACAAAAGCCACTTTGTTTTACCTGTTGCACCTGTTTTTGTGTATTTGGGATCCCCAAAAGTCCCGAATATTCGAATCCAAACACTGGAAGTGTGACAGATACTCCAACAAAATAAATGTCCTTCTTCCAAATGAGCCGTTTAGAATTGTGTGTTTTACTCGGGTTACGTCAGCTGATATCTCCATGCATGGAAGAGGGCTCCCGGGAGATATCTGCGCTAGTCCGCCGTTTTTTTTCCCCTAGCGCTTTGTGGTCCAAACAAAAATATGTGTGACCCACAGTGCAACTTGATGACCAAAAATGTGTTGCTATTGTTTGTATTAACTACCAAAGGTCATTGAACAAACTTCCAGCCTCATCTAGAGAAGTAAAAAGTATACAGTTAACTTTTGTGTTTCGTGACAATGTGTCTCTTTGGGTGTAGGGCAGCAGGCCCATAGCCAGGACATGAAGCACATAATTGGCTGAGAGACCTGCCTTGAGCTAACGGTAAATACACAAAAGGATTTACCCAAAATGAAATTTACTACTACTGTGGCTATTTCGGAACTAAATTGAAAACTGGATAACATCTCGGAGAAGCTTTCCGCTTTGCAAGGTAAAATTATGATACATTTGAGAGCCAGTATTGGAATGTATCTACTCGCCCTACCCAAACATACTAATCCTCTTTTTTCATTTAGATGCAGATAAAAAATCAGAATATGACCCCTTTAACACTGCTTCAGCCATATTGAATCATACACTACAACATTAAATCTTGTGACACTTAACACAATACCACAACATTTCTTTGCCTCAACAGTAAAACAATGATAACAAAATGGTTATAATCACATGCCGATGCTTGTTATTGAATAAAATAACTTCTCAACTTTTTGAAAAGCTTTTGGCTGCAAAAATCACCCCAAAAAATCCACCAAAATTCCAAAGGGACTGTTAAATGCAGATTCTGGCTCAACCTCATTGTCTGTGATGTCAGTTGCAAAAAGAATGTTCAGGGAAAGCAATGAGACCTTCAGAAGAGCAGCACTCATGTAATATGTATAACCTCTCCTGTTGTTGTGTGTATGATGAGCGCGTCCACAAGGGCTTTCATGGAAGGATGACGAATAAGCAGCCTTGTTTTGGACCTTGTAACGACAGGAAGAAGTTGTGCCTCTAAAGGCTTGATGGCTGTTGCGGTTTTGTTGTTGTTACACAACTGTTACACATTGTGACTAAACATTTTACCACAACAGTACTCAACGTTACTGCAAAAATGTGGTTGGGCACAGACCCACACAGAGAATACTAACCCTCTACGCTTTGCAAACCTCATTAATTAAACAGAAAGAGAGATTTCCACAGAATCCATTAATATTTAGTGGAAAGTACTTTAAAGCCACTTCATTTGCAGACAAAGGATTTACAAACGTGTTTGGTGGATGGTATTGATGCCGTGTTGCATTCAAATATCCATAACTGTCTTTGTGTAAGGTACTTTAAAAGAGATGTCTGCTGTACTTACAAGTATACTGGTGCAATTCACTAAGCTGCAAAGAACACTGGGATTGATCCACTAGGTAGTTGGAGGTTGAGAAGAGCACAGAAGATGTGTTGAAGTGGCTATCTAAATGTTTGAACAAACTAATTGATAAGATTGCCCTCTGATAACCCATCTGTGCATAAAGGGTGTGTCCCTACAATCTTAATGTCTTTTACATTATTAATTACACTCTACATTCTTGTTTCTCCACATACTGTACACCCGACTACATTCACACTCACTCGGCACGTCATTAAGTAGACCTACAAAATCTAATGAGGTACAAAACAAGAGGAACAAAAATAGCAGCAAAGCAAAAAAAGACAAACATTAAAAAAACAATAACCTGATCTGACATTCAAATCTAAAACAAGTGGGACTGTTAAAATCGCAGTAGAGCCTACTTAGTATTTTTTTCTGGGACCACAAGCTGAACATGCCGCCAAAACATTTAGCCTCGCCATTTAAGACCAATTAAATTGCCTAACGGGTCACGGTGGACCATTAAAATTGTTCACATTAAATCAAATACACTCACAATCATTTCGTCAGCCATTTAGAGCATTATGGACTCACCCTCATCATAGAGAAGAAACGATAAAATGCACAAGACACAGCCCCAAAGCCGAAGACGATCGACCTAACCATCAAGAAAAGCAAACAGCCGGAAACAAGAAACGGAAAACCACCACTACTAACGGGCCCCAAAAGCCCGGTCTGTCGCGCACAGAAGAAAACTGCACCAGCCTCCAGACGACCCTGAACGCGAAAACAAGACAGAAAAAAAAAGCAACCCCGAGCTCCCTCAACACCGAAACCGAAGAACACAACCTCAGCATGAATGAACAATTCAATGGCTGTCTCTCTTTTCTGCTCTGCCCCCCTCTCCTGTGTGGAGAGGTTATCAGGTGACCACGGATCAGCCTCCACGGATGACGCGCTAGCTGTTCAAAGTCTGGACCCAGGATGGACCACTCCTCTTTGCATCAGTTGGTGACGTCTCTGCGCTGCTGACTTGTCTACATACAAGAGGATCCCCTGCTGGGGTCTATTTAACGGCTAGAGTAAATAAATACGTTTTAAGATGGGACTTAAATGCGTCTACTGAGGTAGCATCTCTAACTGTTACCGGAAAGACATTCCTTATTTCAAGATAGCGGTTATCCCTAATTGTGTGGCTAGTGAGAGTACACCAATAAATATGTATCTGCTTTTTGAAATTTATTTTTGCATTTTGATTGTAGGCAAAGCTCTTTGTGAAAAACATGCACTGAGGCAACAACAGCCTTGAGCCCACTGACTCATGATGAAATAGAATGAAAAATAGGAAAGTTATTGAGGGAGAATGTGCACATAGAAGTGATCAGAATGAAAAACGTGCAGACTGGGAATAAGAGAAAGAAGAAAGCAGATGGAGTATTGTCAGGTCAGGACTTAAAAGAACTCTACTCACACACAAAGCATATTAAATGAGGATGCGGCCGCCCATAGGGAGGCAATGGGGTTTTGGACCACAAATGAAAATCCCAAATTAAGAAAAATAGTGAGGAAAGAAAGTTGGCTGGCTCCAGTATAGCCCTGGGGTGCTCTTGCTGCAACTCATGTCATCAAACTATTGAATGGAACACGTTGCTAAGAAAGTCAGGCAACCAGATTTTGTTACATTGCAAAAAAATCAACATTAAAAACAATTGTAATAGCTAATTTTAAAATAAATGTAATTTGCAAATTTAAAAAGTAGTCGTCCAAATAATTACTTGTATAAGAGTGCTCGAGTACTGAGTAACTGGTGAGTAACTTCTGATTTGTTTAGTAGCTATTCTTAATAGTACTTGAAATACAACCGTAGTGTGTTTTTTGTTTGTCATGTGCCTGTGTGTGACTTGACTATAGCATATACTAGAAAATAACATTTTACAGTCACTTATGATGTTTTAATAGGGCAATGTTAGCGTATGCACAGCGAAAACATCTACAACTTACTGCAACATCAAAGTGGAAGTAGGCTGAAATGTGAACATTTCTACTGACACGGACAGGTGACATAATATGAATGTTCATTTTCCTAGATTCTAAGTACCCAACGAATATTTGTGCTGCCTCGTCTGACGCCAGGTCACTTTTTACAGTGTGTAAAAGTGCGATCATGTGACTGCCAGGCTCCGTTTGATTGGTGAACTGGAGTCAAACGTCTCTTCGGATTGGTGAAACAGAGTCATGGATGAACAATTGTATCTTTGCAAGCAGTAATACATACATTATAAATTAAAATAACATTGATGTAAATAATTGTAGCGATTGAAATGAAACTAATTTGACATGTACAATAAATGTAAATGTAATGTGTTGCTACCCACCTCAAGATTTCGAATGTCCCACTTTCTGTATGATTACATTTTTCATGATTTTGTTGGCCGTCTTGGTTATCGTACAGCCAAACGTTACGTAACAAACTAATCCGATTGCCAGCGTATCATTGCATATAATGGAGTGCCCAAACAAAGAATCTCTTGTGTTGTTGTCACAGTCTGTGCAGAATGGATGTTGACTCTGTAGACTGATTCCGGCCTTTAATCAATGTTATAAAGTGTGTATGTGTCTCTGTGTGTGTGTGCGTGTAGGTGTGTGCATGTGCGTGCCTTATTTAGAGAGAGGCATTATATTTTATTTGTTCATAGAAAGCACAAACAACGATGAACAGTTGACGTCACGGATTGTAGAGGACATTTTGGGACAGCATGGTGGCCAGCTATTAAGTCGTCTGTTTTCATCGCAAAATTCCACAGTATTCTGGACATCTGTGTTGGTGAATCTTTTGCAATTTGTTCAATGAACAATGGAGACAGCAAAGAAGAAAGCTGTAGGTGGGAAGCGGTGTATTGCGGCCGACTGCAGCAACACAAACACAGCCGGTGTTTCATGGTTTACATTCCCGGAAGATGACAGTCAAGCTTTACCATTGGCCTGTGGAGAACTGGGACAACAGAGACTCTTACCAGGAGGACTTTGAGTTGGATGCGCAGACACGGTACCGTGACTACGCATGCAGCTGCGGCTTCCAAACATTTGATCGCTTGCCCGTACGTGCGTGCCGCTATGTGCATGTCACGTACGTAACTTTGGGGACTCTGGGGAAATATATGTGCTGTATGAACTTTGGGGAGGTGAACGGTACTTTGGGCTGTGGGATTGAGTGTGTTGTGCAGGTGTTTGAGTTGTATTGGCGGGTTATATGGACGGGAGGGGGGAGGTGTTTGTTATGCGGGATTAATTTGTGGCATAATAAATATAAGTCTGGTTGTGTTGTGGCTAATAGAGTATATAAATGTCTTGTGTTTATTTACTGTTTTAGTCATTCCCAGCTGAATATCAGGTCCCACCCGTGTCTCACAGCATCTTCCCTATCTGAATCGCTCCCACTGCCCTCTAGTCCTTCACTCTCACTTTCCTCATCCACAAATCTTTCATCCTCGCTCAAATTAATGGAGAAATTGTCGCTTTCTCGGTCCGAATCGCTCTCGCTGCTGGTGGCCATGATTGTAAACAATGTGCAGATGTGAGGAGCTCCACAACCTGTGACGTCACGCGCATTTAGTCTGCTACTTCCGGTACAGGCAAGGCTTTTTTATCAGCGACCAAAAGTTGCGAACTTTATCGTCGATGTTCTCTACTAAATCCTTTCAGCAAAAATATGGCAATATCGCGAAATGATCAAGTATGACACATAGAATGGACCTGCTATCCCCGTTTAAATAAGAAAATCGCATTTCAGTAGGCCTTTAATGTGTGTTCCTAAATTTGTATTGGACATCTTCTTGACGTCGTCTTGAAGGGAGCAGTTATTGTTTACAAAGTAAACAACTAAAAACTAAAGTTTTGGGCATTGTTTTCTCTAAAGGCATACATGTGTCTAAAAATAGCTAAAAACACGCACTATTGTGGGTTTCCTGAACATCATCTTCATCACTAAAGGACAAAATCTAATCTGCGGGAGAGAATTCCTCTGATCATTTTCAAGTATGTTTCTTTTTTTTTGAGTCGTCAGCTTTAAGCGTCCCTCGTCGTCATGTGACATGAGTGCGTGTCTGTAAAGATTTTGCTTCCTGGTTTCGATGACCCGCCTCTGACTGGCATGTGCATGATCGCCCTAACCTTAGGCAATTGTGACTCATCATAACACCAACCAATCATCATGCTATACCTTTAGGACCTGTTTAATGTAAAATATAATCATAATTTCATACAAGACATACAAACCCTGTTTCCAAATGAGTTGGGAAATTGTGTTAGATGTAAATATAAACGGAATACACTGATTTGCAAATCATTTTCAACCCATATTCAGTTGAATATGCTACAAAGACAACATATTTGATGTTCAAACTGATAAACATTTTTTTTTTTGCAAATAATCATTAACTTTAGAATTTGATGCCAGCAACACATGACAAAGAAGTTGGGAAAGGTGGCAATAAATACTGATAAAGTTGAGAAATGCTCATCAAACACTTATTTAGAACATCCCACAGGTGAACAGGCAAATTGGGAACAGGTGGGTGCCATGATTGGGTATAAAAGTAGATTCCATGAAATGCTCAGTCATTCACAAACAAGGATGGGGCGAGGGTCACCACTTTGTCAAGAAATGCGTGAGCAATTTGTTGAACAGTTTAAGAAAAACCTTTCTCAACCAGCTATTGCAAGGAATTTAGGAATTTCACCATTTAGGGTCCGTAATATCATCAAAGGGTTCAGAGAATCTGGGGAAATCACTGCACGCAAGCAGCTAAGCCCGTGACCTTCGATCCCTCAGGCTGTACTGCATCAACAAGTGACATCAGTGTGTAAAGGATATCACCACATGGGCTCAGGAACACTTCAGAAACCCACTGTCAGTAACTACAGTTGGTCGCTACATCTGTAAGTGCAAGTTAAAACTCTCCTATGCAAGGCGAAAACCGTTTATCAACAACACCCAGAAATGTCGTCGGCTTTGCTGGGCCTGAGCTCATCTAAGATGGACTGATACAAAGTGGAAAAGTGTTCTGTGGTCTGACGAGTCCACATTTCAAATTGTTTTTGGAAGCTGGGGACGTCGTGTCCTCCGGACCAAAGAGGAAAAGAACCATTCGGATTGTTATAGGCGCAAAGTTGAAAAGCCAGCATCTGTGATGGTATGGGGGTGTATTAGTGCCCAAGACATGGGTAACTTACACATCTGTGAAGGCGCCATTAATGCTGAAAGGTACATACAGGTTTTGGAGCAACAAGCCACGTGTTACATCAACGTGGCTTCATAGTAAAAGAGTGTGGGTACTAGACTGGCCTGCCTGTAGTCCAGACCTGTCTCCCATTGAAAATGTGTGGCGCATTATGAAGTCTAAAATACCACAACGGAGACCCCGGACTGTTGAACAACTTAAGCTGTACATCAAGCAAGAATGGGAATTAATTTCACCTGAGAAGCTTAAAAAATGTGTCTCCTCAGTTCCCAAACGTTTACTGAGTGTTGTTAAAAGGAAAGGCCATGTAACACAGTGGTGAACATGCCCTTTCCCAACTACTTTGGCACGTGTTGCAGCCATGAAATTCTAAGTTAATTATTATTTGCAAAAAAAAAATAAAGTTTATGAGTTTGAACATCAAATATCTTGTCTTTGTAGTGCATTCAACTGAATATGGGTTGAAAAGGATTTGCAAATCATTGTATTCCGTTTATATTTACATCTAACACAATTTCCCAACTCATATGGAAACGGGGTTTGTATAAGTAGGGGGTGCCCGCTCCTTCTCTTCATCAGTTTGGTGGTTTTTGGTCTGGAAAACATTGGAGACCCGCTCTAGAGTCAACATCACAACAGAATTTGGAAAACGTGCACATGAAAGGTTCCTTGAAGAATCGATAAAGCAAAGTTTTAGTGATGTTTGCTCTTTAAGAAAAGTCAAATCAGTCCACAAAGTAATATTGACATGAGTAATGGCCTGTGGTGAAAGAAAAATATGTAATTAAGTTGTTGAAGGGGACATGTTGTGCTAATGGACTCCACAGCTTTCATGCCGCCTGACGCGTTCATCTGTATCGGGGGAATGATTGACAGCTGGCGTGGTACCATATGGGCTCAGGCGGCGGCAACCGGCACTGAAATAACACAGCAGGTGCTTTGATCAAAGCGACTCCCTATTTTCATCACCACGCTTCGGAGGACATCTGCATAGCCGCTTTGCTCAAGGGAGCGCTGACACAGCAAGCTGAGCCTAACAACACAAGATATAAACACACAATATTTTCCATTCCAAGGATAAAGTGAACGCACAAAACAAATCTCACCGATGGGCACTGAGATGTGAGAACACTTTTAGTGAGAGAATGTGTATGGAAGTTACAGTTGGACTGGAAGGAAGTTCAGGAAGCGTGGTGAAAAATTCCTTCACACTCGCATTCCCTAAGCTGAAACTCTTAAGTCTGCAAATGTCTTCAAAGTAAAAGTGATGCTACATGTACATTTATCCATTTAATTTGTCATTCATGTTTAATATTGTTTTCTGCATGTAAAACGCTAATTATTCCCATAAAAATGTGTTTTCTGTTAATATTCTTGGGTGTATGGAACAATTTCATTAGCTGTACATTATTTATGGGAAAAATGGCTACAGCTTTCGTTCAATCCGGTTTACAAACAAAAACTGTATTGACTGAGAATATTAATCAATTAAATCCACATATAATTGTAATAGTCTCACAAATATACCAGTACAAAAATTGTATTTCAATTGCAGTGTACTTTTTTTTTAAAAGTTGCCAAACCTCAAATATATTACTTCTTAAATTCCCAAAACCTAAAATATCTTACTTCCCATAGGTTAAGATAAATATTGGAAATATAGCTTTTGAGTATTTTGCAACTCCGTACAATCTAAATGTACTTTTTGAATTGCTGTATAGTTTTATGTTCATATTTTGCCTTCAGTAATTTGTTGTCATCGAGGTGTCATTGGAAAAGAGAGTTTGCTCTCAACTGGACCTCAATGAATAAATAAAAGATGGGGGGGGGGGGGGAGAGACATTTTCCCTACAGTCACTATTTGAGTACCCTGGCTGTGTTTTCATGTTTTCAAACCAAAACACAAAAACACACACAACGGTTGTAGGCTCAGAAGAAGCAACACAAACATCTCCCATTACTTGGAGAGAAAAAAGGCACTGCATGGCTCATATTTCTTTCAGGAGCAGAGAAAATGGTGCTTCAGGCGTTTTCTTTTTATGTCAAGACCCATGAAAGTCCCAAAGAAACATTTTAACTCTAAAATATTCTCCTGGATAGCAGCTTTGTCAATGAAACAAAAGAAAGAGCAGCTGTTGTCAAAATAATTGTGTGGGATTTTAAAAGTAAGGCAATCTTTTATTTTTAGTATACAACAGTTTAAAAAAAATGTATTGTTAGAAAACAAGATTCCCTAATTGCTTGGAAAGTATTAAAAAAATAGCATTTTTAAGTTGAATATAGAATATAGTGTTTGTTATGTCTTTATATCTTGGTTGTGTGTAACAATTGTGCGTGAGTGATCGTGGACAAGGGTCATGCAGTGGAACACACTCTAAGGGTAATTTTTAGTTAACGGTACTGGGTAAAAATACTTTTTGCACCAATCATCATGTTTACAGGAAATCTTGCACTTTAAGTCGGTTCATTTATTTTTCACTGTTATCATATACATTGTGTAATAAGGTAAAACCATACATCTCTCAGTATGTTTATTTTGTTACAATTGACTTTACTGTAATAGGTTTTAAAGATGAATTAAAATCAGGTTGCGAACTCAACGTCAAACTCAAACGTGTATAGCAGATCATAAGCAATGATCGATTCAATGGTCGACTTATCGCAAAAATAATCGTTGACTAGTCGCCTATTAGTTTAGTTAATTAGTTATTTAGTTAGTTGCAGCCATAGTGTTCAGCTATTTAAAGTGTTTTGTTATATTGCAAACTACTACTTCTCTTTCTTGGCTCTAGGCGAAGGCGGTCGCACTCCCCTCCCTCTTGGTTTCTGCCCTGCTTGCCTTTTTGTCTTGTCCATACTTAAAAAGCCTCTCTTTTTGCGCTGGTCTCCGAAATGTAAAGATCTAAACATAGAATTGATCAACTGGACTCTCAACATAATTTACGAAATGTTCTCTACAAGGGGCAGCACGGTGGAAGAGGGGTTAGTGCGTCTGCCTCACAATACGAAGGTCCTGAGTAGTCGTGAGTTCAATCCCGGCCTCGGGATCTTTCTGTGTGGAGTTTGCATGTTCTCCCCGTGACTGCGTGGGTTCCCTCCGGGTACTCCGGCTTCCTCCCACAAAGACATGCACCTGGGGATAGGTTGATTGGCAACACTAAATTGGCCCTAGTGTGTGAATGTGAGTGTGAATGTTGTCTGTTTATCTGTGTTGGCCCTGTGATGAGGTGGCGACTTGTACAGGGTGTACCCCGCCTTCCGCCCGATTGTAGCTGAGATAGGCTCCAGCGCCCCCCGCGACCCCGAAGGGAATAAGCGGTAGAAAATGGATGGATGGATGGGTTCTCTACAAGGAGCAGACGTTTGTTGGAACATGTCTCTCCTGATGGAACATTTGCTGCCGGGTACATGAGGGACTCGCGGGAAAAATGGCGGATCCTGTGCCTCTCACTGCTTTCTGTGGAGGACGTGGAAGATATGCATCTATTTGGAACTGTGATCGCAGGGCATCTGCTGATTGGGCTGAGCATTGCTTTGGTGTATCCACAATTTTGGAAGATGATGGCAACTGTTCAAGGAATCCACAAGCTGCCTGTCGCGATGACCGGCATGTGTCGGGCTGTGCGAACACAGACTGTGGCAATCTAGGAATTGAATCGCAAACTGGATAACATCATGCAGAGGCTTTCTGAAATGCAAAGATTGATCAACATGAGATAGAAAATAGATGATTAAGATCAGACAAGCCATTGGAATTTGTATGTTCGTCTGGAAAACAACAATCCTTATCTACAATTCGGCTCCCTCAAATGGCCTTGGCGAGGCCATGCTGTAAACATCCCAGGAGGACATCACAGTTATAGCCGCTCTAAATTCCCTCCTTCAACAACACCTGGGGGGTTGAAGTCTGTTCGCCGTGCCTGCAGAGCAATTCCAGGCTTACAGACATAACAACACACACACCATGGACCATGAACTGCACATATGCATGCATACCCCCCACGCCTTTGCCACCACTTAACTGGTGCGACGGATAGCTGGAACAGCGCCAGAAGGGCTGCAGCTTCGTCAGCGGAGCCCCCCTGTTGGAAGTCTTGTGGTTTCTGTGTCGTAACATGTGTATATGTGCTTATCGTGGCTATCAATTTAGGAGCCTAGTCTAAGATCAACTTTTTTGTTTTACCCCCCCGTGTCCACCTTTTACGTGGTGCCATAAGTGGCGACCCATCAGTGTTCTGTCACCTGTTCTGTTCATGAACGAGTGGTGAAAATGTTATTTAATTGTACTTGTGCAATGACATCCTTCCTATACAGCGTTACTGCACCTCGGTTTTCGGTATTAATCCATTCCAAAAGGGTCGGGCAAAAACCGAATCGTACAAAAAAAATGTTCTCATAATAAATAATGTAAATCCAAGTAATATGTTCCAGACCCTGCAAAATATTAATACAAAACACATTTCATAGAGCAGAAAACAATGCAAAATACATATAAATGATGAATGAAATTGATAAATTAACATTTGACATCACTTTTACTTTGAGTTTGGCTACAACTTATTTATTTTTCAATCCAACGGTGTTTCTCACCATCTTTGTCAAAATGCTGACATGGCGGTTCAATGCACACAAAGAAAAACAATCCTCCAGCCACATCCAGAGGAAAGGGCAGGCATTTAAAGCATCCATTTGTTTCCTGATTGCCAATCAGGGACAGGTAAGGAAGCCAGCGCACAGACTGAAAAATAGGTCGTAAAAGGAGACAGAAAAAAAATGGAACTGGAAATAAGAGCGGTGGAGAATAAACAATACAAAACACAGGAATATAAATAAACAAAGTCCAAACCTGTCATAACAGTAATGACAAAACACAGGTAAAACAAGCAAAGCAAATTACCTGCCCTGTCCTTGGACGAGGCTGGCATAAGACGCATCCTGATTGGCAGCCAGGGACTGGTGAGGAATCCAGCACTCAGATCAGAGGATTGGAGGCAAATAGGGGCAAACAGGAAGTGTAAAGAAAAAAAGACCGCTGGACAGGAATTAATATTATAAAATACAAGAAACTAATAACTGTCCTGTGAGATCATGACACTTTTGCATTCAGCTACAAACAGTTCCACACAGACTTCAGCAAATTCAAGTATTCAGTTAAAAGACATCACTCAAATTTCTCAGGTTTGGTTCGAATAAAACAGGGGTGTCAAACTCATTTTAGCTCAGGGCCGCATGGAGGAAAATCTGTGCACACGAGGGCCGGACTATTAAAGTCATGGTAATAAAACTAAAAAATAAAGACAGATTGCTTTCTTTGTCTTACTTTGGCCAAAAATAGAACAATCACATTCTGAAAATATTACAATAAAAATATAGAAAAAAATACCGGCAGCAGTAAAGTTTAGATCCATGAAGAAAATAAGAACGTGAATGAATGTTTACAACTGAATACATTTACATATGCATAAAAATGTGTTTACTTTTATATTATTATTTTTTTTAATGAATTAACGTTTATGACAACCTTTTTCCAAAACACAATATAGAATGTGAGTTATAACAGGATAATGCATACATTTATCATTTGTTTTCAAAACGGTTACAAAAAAGTGGGACCCCAAAAATTTACTGTGGCACCCCATTTTTATGACTTGATGGGGTCCCTGGGACCCCATTTTGAAAATTCCTAGCGCCAACACTGATGGAGTATTTGTTGCGTGCAAAACAGCAGCAGGCGGCTGTGGCCTGCGGGCCGGTTCTAATACTGATCAAATATCATCAAATATCATTATCATCATAGATAATGCATTGCCTTGACTTTGACACCCCTGGAATAAAACGAACCATGCTACATTTGCTGTGTTCGTAAGGTTTGTTTTGTGTTAACGTAGTCACCAAACCCAGGTATAAACTAACCAAGTGGACCAATACCTCTTGAGAGATGGGTGTTGGTCTGCTTGCATGTGAACTCTGGTGCGATGCGGTTCACTTGAGCTCAAATGTGAAAACTACACCGACTGCGGAAAAGTAAAAAAATGGGTTGCTATCTCGACTCTTCTATCTTCCTCTGTATGTACAGTATGAACAGTGTATCTGTGGGTGACAACAGCAGTCTTTAAAAATATGTTTTTGAAGCTTTTCATGACATCTGAGCTTTGTAAATATAACAAATCACCAACATCTTCAACTGGTTAGGAATATTTGAGTAATGTGTCGTAATGTGTGTGGCTCCTAGCTGTGATAGTGTTTACTCACACGTCTCCTCTACTCAGCCATGCATTCATTTGTTCATATAGTTGCATATGTGTGTGTGTTATGTGTTGTGTGTGTGTATTTGTGTTTGGTATCTGTGTCCGTGCGTAAAGCACTTTGTGTTGCATTTCTTTTATGTATAAAAAGCGCTTTATAAATAAAGTTTGATTGATTGATTGATTGAGAAAAGCTGCCTAGTCAAGCCCATATTTATGTATTATGTCATTTACTGTGCAAGGAATACAAAACATGCATCAAAGTATCTTCTTTTTTTAATCTGGATCAGCGTAACAAACTACACGGAAGAACGTGGCCTGAGAGGAAAGAAAGTGCAACGTGGTAAGTCTTCTTTGTGAGAACATTCACTGACATTTCTCCCATTATTTGTCCCAAAGCAGCCAACCGCAACACTTAAATTAAAGCCTCCATCCAAACCTGATTGTAACATTCATTTTGAAGCAGTCTTAATTAGCAAAACCACACTGCAATGAATGTTCTCAGTACAACTGGTAAATCCTCACATTTGTTTACACACACGCGCGCGCACAAACGCACACGCACTATAGAAGCGCCCAATGCAATGGTTCTTGACCACTAAAAAGAGGCGGCCAATGAAATATGCATGAAAAGAGAAAAGCTCCCCCCTTTAGCACACACAAATGTCTTGCCTCTTTCACATGGAGCATTAAACATTGATGGCACCGCACAGCAGTTGAACCACTGGAGAGCAGCGTCATGCTACTCCAGTGGAGGGTGAGCAAGTTCACCTCTTTTTCTGGACCTCCATAATGGGCCAACACAGACGATTTGTGTGGGTTCATGTGAACATTCCAGGACATGCCATACGTGCAACTAAATGAGATGGCATGTGTAACATTAAATATGTTTGCAGCTTTTAGCTTTTTGCTTGATTCCTGACATAGAAGTATTGCTTTCACACACATTCTTGAGTATGTTTACTGTCTGACATCATCAAAAGGGCGATTTTTTTATTGTGATGACCGCTTCAGACAGTTAATCTTTAAATATCTCTACATTTCTATCAGCTAATGCGGGGGTCAGCAACCCGCGGCCCTAGAGTCACATGCATCTCTTTAGCGGCGCCCTGGTGGCTCCACTGGGTTTTTTCAAACATGTATGGAAATGGCCAAAAAATGGGGTGAAAAATGTTTTTTGTTTTAATATAGTTTCACGACACAAACCTTCCTAATTGTATGAAATCCCACTGTTGAATATGTTTTTGCTTCACTGATGAGAGTATTTGGTGAGCGCCGTTTTGTCCTACTAATTTCAGCGGCCCTTGAACTCACCGTTGTGTGGACTGTAACGCAACAGTTTGGTTACATGTATAACTTTCTCCGACGCTGCCACAGAAAGACGTGTTCCACAGAAAGACGTGTTTTATGCCACTCCTTCTTTGTCTAATTTTGTCCGCCAAATGTTTTATACTGTGCGTGAATGCACAAAGGTGAGCTTTGTTGATGTTATTGACTTGTTATGGAGTGCTAATCAGGCATATTTGGTCACTGCATGACATGCTTACATGCTATTTAGGCTAGCTGTATGTACTTATTGCATCATTATGCCTCGTTTGTAGGTATATTTTGATAGAAGGCAAATATAACTAATATAGACACTTAAATCATGTGTTGTCTTCATTATAACACTTATATAAGTCTTTAAAAGTAATTTTGATAGTAAGCTAATATAACTAACATAGACACTTACATCATGTGTTGTCTTTATTATAACACTTATATAAGACTTTTAAAGTCATTTTGATAGTAGGCTAATATAACTAATATAGACACTTACATCATGTGTTGTCTTCATTATAACACTTATATACGTCGTTTAATATTTTTGCGGCTCCAGACGGATTACTTTTTTGTATTTGTGGTACAATATAGCTCTTTCAACATTTTGGGTTGCCGACCCCCATGAACCTTTGCATTTAACACAAAGTATAGCATTATTTACTGTTAGTTACATGAGGACCATGTACTGTACAGTGTACAGTGAGTGTGTATAGTGGACACTTCATTAAACATAGCACTATAATTTAAACACAAGACTTGCACCAAAATGATCTGTACTTAAAAAGTAATACACAGTTAATACAAGTTTAGTTTGTTCTATGACGCAGCTCGCACCTTGAAAAACTCATAGAGAAACAGATCCATCCATCCATCCATTTTCTACCGCTTATTCCCTTCGGGGTTGCAGGGGGCGCTGGAGCCTATCTCAGCTACAATTGGGCGGAAGGCGGGGTACACCCTGGACAAGTCACCACCTCATCGCAGGGCCAACACAGATAGACAGACAACATTCACACTCACATTCACACACTAGGGACAATTTAGTGTTGCCAATCAACCTATCCCCAGGTGCATGTCTTTGGAGGTGGGAGGAAGCCGGAGTACCCGGAGGGAACCCATGCAGTCACGGGGAGAACATGCAAACTCCACACAGAAAGATTGAACTCAGGACCTTCGTATTGTGAGGCACATGCACTAACCCCTGTAGCACCGTGCTGCCTTGCTTATTAACAGAAAGTGAATTGAGATACACATTAGTTATTTGTGTAGCTGATTTACTAACTCTTTCAAGTTGACGCTAAACTCAACCAACATGTTAAACTACAACATATCCTATTTTTATTTTTATGATATGGTCGTTTTTCAATAATTGCGTTATTTAATCATCCACATTGTCACACCTGGGTGAAGTCTTGTCTGGGTTTCGTCTGTTGTCATGTTGTCTTGCCATTTCCTGTTTTATTTTGAAAGATTAACTCTCCCTCTCGTTTCAGGTCACTTGCCCTTCCTGTTTCACTGGTCTGACGTCTCTCCTGATTGCCTGATTGTTCCCACCTGTGTCACACTCCCTCATGTGTATAAATGTCTCGTCCTCCTCTTGTCTTGTGCCAGAGTGTCTCGTTACTTCATGTGCGTACCTCCAGCGTTCCCTTGCCATAGCATTGTCCACAGCCACAGCCACGTTTCTTGTATCTTTTTTGGATCCATGGGAGTATTTTGATTTGTAAGTTTTCTCAGGTAAGAATAGCTTCCTAGCATCACCTCCATTGGAGCGGCTAGTGATGGGTTGATGAGGCCTCATGAAGCGTTTCGACACATTGCAAAACTGTATTGATACTGTGTCGATACTGTGTCACTAAATACTGACATCTGCTGGACATTAAAAATCCCTACAGGCAACCTATGGACCGACTCAACTGACACTGATTTTATGCCCTAGTACAGGGGTCACCAACCTTTTTGAAACCAAAAACTACTTCTTGGGTACTGATTAATGCGAAGGGCTACCAGTTTGATACACACTTAAATAAATAAATATATTGTCATTTGTAAGTTACACGTAAGTGTG
Source organism: Nerophis lumbriciformis (assembly GCF_033978685.3). NCBI lineage: Eukaryota > Metazoa > Chordata > Actinopteri > Syngnathiformes > Syngnathidae > Nerophis > Nerophis lumbriciformis. The sequence goes on from NC_084556.2 coordinate 30,949,605, forward strand.
ATTTAAACAAGAATAGCTAAATAAATTAATTTATATATATAAAAAAAAATGGGTATTTCTGTCTGTCATTCCGTCGTACATTTTTTTTTCCTTTTACGGAAGGTTTTTTGTAGAGAATAAATGATGAAAAAACACTTAATTGAACGGTTTAAAAGAGGAGAAAACAAGAAAAAATTTAAAATAAAATTTTGAAACATAGTTTATCTTCAATTTCGACTCTTTATAATTCAAAATTCAACCGACAAAAAGAAGAGAGAAACTAGCTTATTTGAATCTTTTTGAAAAAATAAAAAAAAGAATTTATGGAACATCATTAGTAATTTTTCCTGATTAAGATACATTTTAGAATTTTGATGACATGTTTTGAATTGGTTAAAATCCAATCTGTACTTTGTTAGAATATTTAACAAATTGGACCAAGCTATATTTCTAACAAAGACAAATCAGTATTTCTTCTAGATTTTCCAGAACAAAAATTTTAAAAGAAATTCAAAATACTTTGAAATAAGATTTAAATTTGATTCTACAGATTTTCTAGATTTGGCAGAATAATTTTTTTGAATTTTAATCATAGTAAGTTTGAAGAAATATTTCACAAATATTCTTCGTCGAAAAAACAGAAGCTAAAATATTTATTATTCTTTACAATAAAAAATAAATAAATTTACTTGAACATTGATTTAAATTGTCAGGAAAGAAGAGGAAGAAATTTAAAAGGTAAAAAGGTATATTTGTTTAAAAATCCTAAAATCATTTTTAAGGTTGTATTTTTTCTCTAAAATTGTATTTCTAAAAGTAATAAGAAGCAAAGTAAAAAATAAATGAATTTATTTAAACAAGTGAAGACCCATCCATCCATTTTCTACCGCTTATTCCAAGTGAAGACCAAGTCTTTAAAATATTTTCTTGGATTTTCAAATTCTATTTGAATTTTGTCTCTTTTAGAATTAAAAATGTCGAGCAAAGCGAGACCAGCTTGCTAGTAAATAAATAAAATTAAAAAAATAGAGGCAGCTCACTGGTAAGTGCTGCTCTTTGAGCTATTTTTAGAACAGGCCAGCGGGCGACTGATCTGGTCCTTACGGGCTAATATAAACCAAGTCATTGTATTTCATTTAGGATTATTTCATATCTTCATTTAAATAAAAATATATTTGTATCTTTTTTAGATACAGTCAATAAATAATGTGAACATGTATCATAACATGGAAATCTAAGAGAACGTGTTGTGGATGATTGTGGACTGGGAATTTCTTTAATATTATTTTTTTACACATTTTTATAAAAAAAAAAAAAAAAAAAGTTTTTCCGACGTATTACATTTTAGACGATTTCTCTTCTTAGTTATTATTTCTCCGGCTGTAGAAAAGACCCGCTCACAGGGCACAGAGGAGGCGTCAGTGCGACACAGTTCGCGTATCGATCACGTGACCAAAACAGCTCATGATCGGTCACGTGACTTTCTAAAAGCGGTACACGCACCGACACAGGGTTTTGCTCTATGAGCTCGACGCATGCGCCGATGCATCGGTGTTGCCGGACCCATCACTAGGAGCGGCTTTTGTTATACTTAGTAGTTTTTTGTTCATAGCCCCTTTTTCCCTCCGTAGACAGAGCGTTTTTGAGTTATTTATATTTTTGTTAGTTTAGAGCTCAGGTCAGTTGTGTTTTTATAGCCTGTTTGTTTCTCCTGTTTTGGACCCCTTCCCTTGTCCAAATAAATATAGTGTCTTCAAATCCTGCATCTGTGTTCAGAGTCCTGTTCTGGTCGTGACAGTACACTCTGGCCAGTATGGACACAGCAGGATCGAAGCAGTGGGCCGCGACCCTTCATGCGCAGGAATCCCGCCTCTCCGCTCATGAGGAGCGGGTGGCAGTCTTGAGCCAGGGAATCCAGGGGATCGCTGTTACCTCCCAGGTGGGCCAACTTGCGGAACAGGTGCAACTTTTGTCCACCCAAATGACCAAGCCTGGTCCCGCACCCCATGTGCCTGAGCCGCAGCCAGCCCCCATGACTCAGGTACTCCCCACCATTCATAGTGGGGTGGGAGCCCAATTGGCCCCTCCAGAACGCTTTGCGGGCAAACCCGGACAATGCAAAGAATTTATCATAAACTGTGAGATGCATTTGGAGCTCTCGCCCCATGCCTTTCCCACCGATCATGCTAAGGTGTCTTTTATGATCTCTTATCTGGCGGGGAGAGCAAGGAAATGGGCCATGGCCGAGTGGTCCAGGGGCTCTCAGATATGCAGCTCACTCCAAGACTTCACAGAGACTCTCCAAAAGACTTTTGATCCTGTCTCTACTGAGCGCGAAAGGGCCAGAGAGCTAAGTAGGATTCGTCAGGGGAAAGAATCAGCTTCTGATTATGCCATTCGTTTTCGAACACTGGCCGCAGACAGCGGATGGAACACTACAGCACTCTATGACGTCTTCCTCAAGGGGCTGGCCGGCCCGCTTCTGGAGCGACTGCTACCCATAGACCTACCCGCGACCCTGGACGACCTCATCACCCTCGCCATCAGGACAGACCAACGACTACGGGAGTTCAAGTTTCTCCAAGGAAACCGTCCGACGGATCCAGACCACCAGCCGCAGTTTTCCCTCACCGCCAGTTCTACTCCAGGTCCTCAACCAACAGTACGGCTTCCCTATTCCCTGCCTGAGAGGGGAGAGGAGCCCATGCAGTTGGGCCGGGCACGACTCCCTCTGGTAGAGCGCCAACGTCGCCTTAAGGAGGGGCGATGTTTCTTTTGTGGGGAGGTGGGGCATCTCGTGGCCGCCTGCCCTTCCAAGTCGACCCAGGTGAGGGATCAGAATCCTGCCTCAAGTGCTACCGTGCGTACCTTGACACCCATTAAGGTAACCAATGACTATTAGTGTGGTTATGCATGTTTTAATTGACTCTGGGGCTGATGAGAGCTTGATGGACTGGGGTTTAGCCAAGAAATTGGGAGTAAAAACAAGGGTCATCACACCCCCCCTTAAGGTTAGCGCCCTTAATGGTAGCGCTTTATTCACGATCACCCATGTCACAGAACCCGTAGCCATAGACATTGATAATCACCACGAAGTATTTAACTTTTTTTTGTTTCACTCACCAGCACGCACCCTGGTATTGGGACATCCATGGCTCGTTTACCACAACCCCCACATAGACTGGCCCACAGGCAAAATCAGGGGCTGGGGTAGGAACTGTGTGGGGAAATGTATGAGGGTTAGTGCCCCAGCAAAAACCACCACGAACATCAACTCTGTTTCTGCTCACTTTACCATAGAACCACAGCACCCAGACTTGACGTCAGTACCTCCTTGCTATCACCACCTGAAGGAGGTCTTTAATAAGGTAAAAGCTACATCGCTCCCACCACATCGTCCTTACGATTGTGCTATAGACCTCATTCCAGGATCTACCATCCCCAAGGGGCGCCTATATTCGGTTTCAGGTCCCGAAAAACATGCTATGAAAGACTACATACAATCCTCACTTAAAACGGGACTCATCCGTCCCTCATCGTCACCTGCTGGAGCAGGGTTTTGCTTTGTATCCAAGAAAGACGGCACCCTGCGACCATGTATAGACTATAGTCCCCTCAACGACATAACAATAAAGAATCGGTACCCTCTGCCATTAATGTCATCAGTTTTCGATCAGCTCCAACAGGCCAAAGTTTTTACCAAGCTTGACCTACGCAATGCTTATCACCTCATTCGCATTAGGGAAGGTGATGAGTGGAAAACCGGATTTAACACCCCTAGTGGCCACTACAAATATTTAGTAATGCCTTTTGGTCTCACTAATGCCCCTGCTGTTTTTCAGGCTATGATTAATGATGTGCTGAGAGACTTTTTGGACAATTTTGTTTTCGTCTATCTTGATGATATACTAATTTATTCTGACAATCTGGACATTCACAGACACCATGTCAGCCAGGTTTTGCAACGGCTCCGGGAAAACCACCTGTACGTAAAAGCTGAAAAGTGCAAATTCCATGCCGACACCATCTCCTTCCTGGGCTTCATTGTAGCCCCTGGAAGTGTACAGATGGATCCGGCTAAAGTTAGCGCAGTCGCCAAGTGGCCAACACCTGATAGTCGTAAGAAGGTTCAGCAATTCCTCGGTTTTGCGAACTTCTACAGACGATTTATCAGAGGCTTTAGCGCAATAGCTTCCCCTCTCCATGCCTTGACTTCTCCACAGGTGCGCTTCCACTGGTCTCCGGAGGCAGAGAGGGCGTTCCAGGATCTCAAGCGCCGCTTCACGACTGCACCCATCCTCACGCTACCAGATCCACAACGCCAATTTGTGGTCGAGGTGGACGCGTCGAACGAGGGAGTTGGGGCGGTCTTATCCCAAAGACTGGAGGCAAATGGGAAGACCCACCCCTGTGCTTTTCTGTCTCGCCGGTTGAGCCCTGCAGAACGTAACTATGATGTTGGCAACAGGGAACTTCTGGCGATCAAGGTAGCGTTGGAAGAGTGGCGACATTGGTTAGAGGGGGAACAACATCCTTTCATAGTTTGGACTGACCACAAGAACTTGGAATATATTCGAAACGCCAAGAGACTGAATTCACGTCAGGCCAGGTGGGCATTGTTTTTCAATCGTTTTAACTTCACGTTGTCTTACAGGCCGGGGTCCCGCAACGTCAAGTCAGACGCTTTGTCACGCCTCTACGACCCCGAGCCTGCTGCCAAGGTACCAGAACACATCCTTCCACTGAACTGTGTGGTTGGAGCGGTCACTTGGCAGATAGAACGAGAGGTAAGGCACGCTAATGGTGAGACCCCTCCACCTAGTGGGTTCCCAGAGAATCGCCTGTTTGTCCCGGTCAGTCTGCGCCCACAGGTGATCCATTGGGCTCACACCTTGCTGCTTACCTGCCATCCGGGGGTCCGGAGAACTATGTTTATGATCTCACAGCGGTTCTGGTGGCCATCCATGGAGGCGGGGGTCCGGGAGTACATCGAGGCGTGTCCGGTCTGCGCTCGTAACAAAACATCCTCTGGGCCACGTGTTGGACTTTTACAGCCGCTGCCTATCCCTTCCAGACCGTGGTGTAACATCTCTATGGACTTCGACACTGCCTCCTGGTCTCAAGAGGTAACACCACGGTGCTCACCGTGGTCGATCGATTTTCAAAGATGACACATTTTATTGCTTTGCCAAAATTGCCCACAGCCAAGGAGACTGCTCAGATATTGATGCAGCACGTTTTTAGAATTCATGGATTTCCCACAGACATTGTATCAGACCGGGGGCCCCAATTCATCTCACGGTTCTGGAAGGAGTTCTGCAAGCTCATCGGGGCTACAGCCAGCCTGACATCAGGATACCACCCGGAGGCAAACGGCCAGACCGAGCGCCTCAATCAACAACTGGAAACCGGTCTCCGATGCCTCGTGTCCCAGAACCCAACAATGTGGAGTTCCCACCTGGTCTGGGTGGAATATGCCCATAACTCCTTGCCTACCTCTGCCACTGGTTTCTCCCCCTTCAAGTGTGTCTACGGCTACCAACCGCCAGTGTTCCCAGACTCAGAGCCAGAAGTTTCCGTGCCCTCCGCCCACGCCCTGGTGCGCCGATGCCGTCGTATTTGGCTTGCGGCCCGACAAGTGCTCGCTCGCCAAGGAGATCGGGTCAAGAAATCAGCCGACCGGAAGCGGCGCCCAGCACCTGATTACCGGCCAGGACAGAGAGTATGGCTATCCGCCAAAGACCTGCACCTCAAGGTTCCCTCCAAGAAATTAGCGCCCAGATTCGTGGGTCCCTTTCCCATCACCAAGGTCATCAGTCCAGCAGCAGTACGCCTCCGTCTACCCAGGTCGCTCCGCGGCCACCCTACTTTCCATGTCAGCCAAGTCAAGCCTGCCAAAGAAAGCCCCATGGTCCCAGCCACCAAACCCCCTCCACCGCCGCTGGTGGCTGTAGACGGAGGACTTCTGTACCGGGTCAAGAAACTTTTAGCGGTACGCAAAAGAGGTTGAGGTAGACAGTTCTTGGTGGATTGGGAGGGGTACGGTCCAGAAGAGAGACAATGGATTCCCCAACGGAACATTGATGACCCCTCCCTGATCCGGGACTTCTATAGACTCCACCCTGAGGTCCCTGGGCCGTCAGGAGTCAGCCCTAGAAGGGGGGGTTCTGTCACACCTGGGTGAAGTCTTGTCTGGGTTTCGTCTGTTGTCATGTTGTCTTGCCATTTCCTGTTTTATTTTGAAAGATTAACTCTCCCTCTCGTTTCAGGTCACTTGCCCTTCCTGTTTCACTGGTCTGACGTCTCTCCTGATTGCCTGATTGTTCCCACCTGTGTCACACTCCCTCATGAGTATAAATGTCTCGTCCTCCTCTTGTCTTGTGCCAGAGTGTCTCGTTACTTCATGTGCGTACCTCCAGCGTTCCCTTGCTATAGCATTGTCCACAGCCACAGCCACGTTTCTTGTATCTTTTTTGGATCCATGGGAGTATTTTGATTTGTAAGTTTTCTTAGGTAAGAATAGCTTCCTAGCATCACCTCCATTGGAGCGGCTAGTGATGGGTTGATGAGGCCTCATGAAGCGTTTCGACACATTGCAAAACTGTATTGATACTGTGTCGATACTGTGTCACTAAATACTGACATCTGCTGGACATTAAAAATCCCTACAGGCAACCTATGGACCGACTCAACTGACACTGATTTTATGCCCTAGTACAGGGGTCACCAACCTTTTTGAAACCAAAAACTACTTCTTGGGTACTGATTAATGCGAAGGGCTACCAGTTTGATACACACTTAAATAAATAAATATATTGTCATTTGTAAGTTACACGTAAGTGTGATTTAAACAAGAATAGCTAAATAAATTAGTTTTTTGTTCATAGCCCCTTTTTCCCTCCGTAGACGGAGCGTTTTTGAGTTATTGATATTTTTGTTAGTTTAGAGCTCAGGTCAGTTGTGTTTTTATAGCCTGTTTGTTTCTCCTGTTTTGGACCCCTTCCCTTGTCCAAATAAATATACAGGTAAAAGCCAGTAAATTAGAATATTTTGAAAAACTTGATTTATTTCAGTAATTGCATTCAAAAGGTGTAACTTGTACATTATATTTATTCATTGCACACAGACTGATGCATTCAAATGTTTATTTCATTTAATTTTGATGATTTGAAGTGGCAACAAATGAAAATCCAAAATTCCGTGTGTCACAAAATTAGAATATTACTTAAGGCTAATACAAAAAAGGGATTTTTAGAAATGTTGGCCAACTGAAAAGTATGAAAATGAAAAATATGAGCATGTACAATACTCAATACTTGGTTGGAGCTCCTTTTGCCTCAATTACTGCGTTAATGCGGCGTGGCATGGAGTCGATGAGTTTCTGGCACTGCTCAGGTGTTATGAGAGCCCAGGTTGCTCTGATAGTGGCCCTCAACTCTTCTGCGTTTTTGGGTCTGGCATTCTGCATCTTCCTTTTCACAATACCCCACAGATTTTCTATGGGGCTAAGGTCAGGGGAGTTGGCGGGCCAATTTAGAACAGAAATACCATGGTCCGTAAACCAGGCACGGGTAGATTTTGCGCTGTGTGCAGGCGCCAAGTCCTGTTGGAACTTGAAATCTCCATCTCCATAGAGCAGGTCAGCAGCAGGAAGCATGAAGTGCTCTAAAACTTGCTGGTAGACGGCTGCGTTGACCCTGGATCTCAGGAAACAGAGTGGACCGACACCAGCAGATGACATGGCACCCCAAACCATCACTGATGGTGGAAACTTTACACTAGACTTCAGGCAACGTGGATCCTGTGCCTCTCCTGTCTTCCTCCAGACTCTGGGACCTCGATTTCCAAAGGAAATGCAAAATTTGCATGGTTGGGTGATGGTTTGGGGTGCCATGTCATCTGCTGGTGTCGGTCCACTCTGTTTCCTGAGATCCAGGGTCAACGCAGCCGTCTACCAGCAAGTTTTAGAGCACTTCATGCTTCCTGCTGCTGACCTGCTCTATGGAGATGGAGATTTCAAGTTCCAACAGGACTTGGCGCCTGCACACAGCGCAAAATCTACCCGTGCCTGGTTTACGGACCATGGTATTTCTGTTCTAAATTGGCCCGCCAACTCCCCTGACCTTAGCCCCATAGAAAATCTGTGGGGTATTGTGAAAAGGAAGATGCAGAATGCCAGACCCAAAAACGCAGAAGAGTTGAAGGCCACTATCAGAGCAACCTGGGCTCTCATAACACCTGAGCAGTGCCAGAAACTCATCGACTCCATGCCACGCCGCATTAACGCAGTAATTGAGGCAAAAGGAGCTCCAACCAAGTATTGAGTATTGTACATGCTCATATTTTTCATTTTCATACTTTTCAGTTGGCCAACATTTCTAAAAATCCCTTTTTTGTATTAGCCTTAAGTAATATTCTAATTTTGTGACACACGGAATTTTGGATTTTCATTTGTTGCCACTTCAAATCATCAAAATTAAATGAAATAAACATTTGAATGCATCAGTCTGTGTGCAATGAATAAATATAATGTACAAGTTACACCTTTTGAATGCAATTACTGAAATAAATCAAGTTTTTCAAAATATTCTAATTTACTGGCTTTTAACTGTATTGTCTTCAAATCCTGCATCTGGATGTTTTGGTCTGATCTTACAGTGTTCACTGTGACATTCGCTACACTAATTACTGGTGGGGAGGCTTGATAACCCGGAATTTTGCTCGCAACATAAGGCATAAAAATTTACTCGTAAGCTGGAGCACCTTTAAATTGAGATACCACTGTAATGCAAAGTTTTGATGGACACTGTCAAAGATGTACTATGCATTATGGTATTGGAACTGCTATTATTATTCCATCCGTTTCCTTGCATTTTTGTGGGACTTGAGATGAACAAAAACTCACCAAAAGTTTATAGACCCGGTAAAAAATGAAATTTCAGGGTTTAAAAAAAAAAAAGAATTTGCGATTGTCATCAAATTTGGTGTAGACATCGGTCATGATAGGAGGCACAAAAAAGTCTCAAACACTGATGTCAGCAAACAAAAAGGAAGTCAGTTGGGGCGTTATAGCTCGGTTGGTAGAGCGGCCGTGCCAGCAACTTCAGGGTTGCAGGTTCGATCCTAGCTTCCGCCATCCTAGTCACTGCCGTTGTGTCCTTGGGCAAGACACTTTACCCACCTGCTCCCAGTGCCACCCACACTGGTTTAAAAATGTAACTTAGATATTGGGTTTCACAATGTAAAGCGCTTTGAGTCACTTGAGAGAAGGGCTATATAAATATAATTCACTTCACACTTCAGTTTGGTTTGAACTGGCCAAGGGTGAAACTTTGACAAACTCCGCCTAGAGACTTCGAGCAAAAGAGCCCAAACCAAAATCACTGATACTCGACTGATTGCATTTTAGCCATACGTCATATATTGTGGGTGGTGCATGGCAACAAACCTTTAAAGTCACGAGTCTGACAATTCACCCCAAACATGTAAAGGTTAAAAACTCGGCTCTAACAAGGTCAGATCTTGATCACAATTGCTGATGAAAATGACTCCTTAAGTTATGCATTGGCCACCTCCTGTATTAGTCACATGCACCAACAAGTGGCAACAGAAAAAAAGTAAACTGTTCAATGTTGATAGTTGTTTTATTATGCTTAGATTTGTAACATTCTAATGATCCCACCTTGCTCCACATCACATACTGATATTAGGCATGCGTTGACAATATCCCTTGCAAAGTACCCTGCCATGTCATCAGGCCTCAACATTCACACAACTGCGGTGGAGGCTGTGGAACCTTCGTCCACCTGAACAAGAGCAGACCTACAAACACAACAAAAGCCCAACTCCTCAATTTCCATTGTTATTAGGCAAAGATTGTTACAAAAGACACACAGCACCTCACCAGACAACAGAATGACACACACACACGCAAGTCTCAAGAGTCTCTAGCTTTGCCACAAACTCCTCCTCACCTTCCCAGAGCGCCACTGATCTGAAGAAGATTGGAGAGTATCAGCTTCACTTTAAATCTCTTTAAATCTACCGTGTGAAAGTTTCTGCACATTCAATGCATAGTAAACCTTCCCAATGAATTCATTGTCTTTGATAAGTTAAATGCCACATGCAGGGAATAAAAATAGCGTATTGATATCTTCACAGATGGAGGGTTGCTCACTACAGGTGGTGTAGGGGACATTAATAGGGGTTCCCTTTTATTTCGTAAATGCTTTTTAATAATGTTATAACAATAGTATAATGTAAATTTGTAGACGGTAGTTTATCTCCCTCATTTTAATGCTCCACTTTTTGAGAGAAGATCAGTTTTGAAGGGTTTTCATGATGTCATAAGCAATAACCCTATTTTTGTCATGGACATCTGACAGTAACACCTCTGACCTGTCTGTAACTAGATTATAATACACCCACCACTTTAACTTAGTTTAAAAAAAAAAGACCCACAAAAAAAAAAAAAAGAGGCTTCGGTACACATCGTAAAAACTATCCAACTATCTCTTGGTTTTCTTCAGCAAATAGTGTGATGTTACCACTGTAGCGCACATTGCTATGCTAGTGTTGCTAACATGTGTGTCCTGCTGTCCAACTCCTAATGATACTTTGCAGTACGTGATATATGACGTGTACATTATATTGTAGGACAAATGTAGAGTACAGTGTGCATATAAAAAGTAGATAAAGTGCACACTAGCGCTTTGAGCAACACACTATGTCGGAAGCAAACATGGAGAAACACAGCTCATTAGCATTGAAGCAACAAACACCCAATAAATGGCATGTTCTCAGGAGGGCTTTATCGGATAAATCAGTCCCTTCAGGGACTGTTCATAGCGCTAAGCCTTCTGGGTAATGTCATATATACACCAACAAACAGGTGTCCTCACTTTCTATGTATTTATATATTTATTCATCCAGGTAAGGCAAATTACAACATATTCTTATTTGCAATGCTGACCTAGCAAAGAGGCAACTTTTACATAATCAAGATGTTGATGTGTGATGATAATTTTCCATCTTTTCTCTTTTACCAACAAAAACTACCACTACAGATCGCTCTCAACAGTTCACATATGCTCCTAAAGTGCTGAAGTAGATGTGTTGGAACATAAATCAATGTTTAAGTTGAAAAAACATTTTCCAAGTGTAAAATAAACATGGAGAATGTCTGCAACTTGTGGACAACAGAGCTTACAGCGGACAATAAGGAACCCTTTGGTAATGTATGTTTATGTAATTACAATTCATTATTACTATTATTAGTTATTATGAATTAATACAGTACTTTGACAATGGGTTCAAAAAGTGTGTGCTTTTTTCTGGATCGAGAAAAAGTTTACTTTTAAGTCTGTGTGATATAAAATGAGTAAAACATCAATACAGTAATTGTTTTCCAATGTGCTTTTTTTGGTTAAGGTCAGAAGAAACACTCAAAACATTGATAACAAATGTATAACATTTCAATGTTCAAATTCAATGCTATCAACAAAATAAGCCTCAAAACATTATTATTATTTTTTTTTTAAGGAAGCCACAAATTCAGGCATTTTAGGCCAAAACAATTACAAAAAATCCTGCAAAATCCTAGAGACACTGATGAATACATTTGCACTGAAAATTATTCAACCCATATTGTTCATTGAATTCATTTTTTAAATGTACAAACAAAGAAAAACAAGAAAAACATTTGTTTTCATATATTAGCCGGACCGGACTATAAACTGCAGATATATACCGGTTTGTTGTGATAAGAGATATTTATACGGAAAGATTTTGTAAATGTTTATTTACATACCTTCATTGTTTCCAATTGGTGCATAATAACACAGCAGTAGAACGACTGATCAAACAAAACATAAAAGTCATTTATGTCTTTATTCATCATTTAAGAGATAAATACGATTTTCTGCTTTTCAATAAAGCTTCAAGATGTTTATCAATATTCTTATTCATCGTATTTTGTAAACAATTTGAGTTTGAACAGTTTCTTAAAGTGGATCATTTTAGTACATCGTTTGGTGTCTTTGCTTAATCCGTTCCATAATTTAGCAGTTAGCGAAGAAAAATCCGTAGATTAGCTGCACCTTTGTATAAACCGCAGTGTTCAAAGCTTGGGGGAAAAGTAGCGGCATATAGTCCAAAAAATACGGTCATTTAAAATAAAAGTTTAATAATTTTAAATGCTGCAACTAAACTAAAAAAATGTTTTCAATGGAATGCTTTCCTACAGTAACATGATTGCCAATAAAACGCTAAAAAGTCAGCAGAAACACGAGCCTTAAGGCGTTCTAAAGGCAACACAATTATGCTTTGTGCCCACAGTAGAACTATGTCTCAGTGTGAATAAAAGCATATAAAAGACACCAATGACCTGCTCTTAAGGAGGAATGTTTTTACTGCAGCTTCTAAATCAGTGTTGATCTCACCTCTAACATGAAGCAAACACATCCAGGTTGCTTAGCAGCAGCTTTCCTCCGTTCACTTCTTCATTTTTTTACTGTAGGATTTTTTCACTTTTACTTGTCCAGACAACTTTTGCATTCAAATCTATTATCTTATTGTACAGTATTAGTATTGTATGTGCACCATGATGTATTAAGAGTGTGTGCTGAGTCTGACCTGCAGCCATCTGCATGTATCCAGCCAGGGTGCAGATCCTCCTCTCACATCCTCCGCCGGGCAGGAAGATGGTGATGATGGCCAACAGGGAGCTGACGGCGAGCAGAGCGCACCCTCCCGAGCACAGCACCGCACTGGTCTGATGCACAAAAATACACACACAAACATATGAGCTTAATTTTGTTGTAACAACTTAATTGGACTGTATTTTGATCAGAACTCATACAGGTGTGATCCAGTAACACACATTTGAGCACACATTGAATTAAATGTCACCCACAAGAGGCACACGCGTGCCTTTTGGTGGCGACATGTAGCTTAATGTGGCAGGTTAATGGCCGTCTCAGCTTGAATTGCGCACTCTGTGGAGAAACTACAGACGCCGTCCCCACTTATTATACAAGTGCTTCATCACACGCATGCTGCAAGCTAAAGGAGGGAAACAGACAAAGGAAGCACTACTACACTAGAGAAGCAGTCCTTGTCATATTTAGCAATTACAGCGTCATTGTTTAAAAAACAATATTGTCTTTCAAGGGGAAAGAGAGACTTCAATACATTCAACCGGACCCAATGTCATTTTACATTTTTATGCTTGAACATGCTTAATTTAGGCCAAAAACACACAGATTATGCTTTAAAAATAAAATATGTGATAGAGTGAAGCCACAAGCACAATGTGGCGAGGATCGACGGTAGTGAGGATGATCAAGTAGAAAGTGGGTTTCCTGATGCATTGGCTGAGGTTATAATAAAGGTTTAAAAGCTAGAAAAAGGAAGATTTTTTTTAAAAATTAATTTCATTTAATTCTTGCATTTAGTGATTTGTTTTCATTACTTTTGAATGTCTTTTTAAGAATTCTGTGTACAATGTGAGTGTTACTAAAGGGAAGAGTTCCGACTTACACAGAAATTTGACTTACGACGCAACGGGATACATTCGTAACCAAAAAATATAAAAAAATCAAATATTTTTATTTCACCTATACTTTACCAGGAAAGAGCAATTGAGAACAGCTTTTTATTTACAAAGATGACCTAGCAAGAGGCCACAGCAAAAGCAAAAAACAATACACAAGATTACAACACAACACAACAATAAAAAACAATTAAAAAAAAGAAAACCACCCGAGCGGGAAAACATACTAAAAACTCCTCACCATAGTGTGCAGTGCTTTTCTGAACCACAATGATATTGTGGAAAAACTTGAGAAACATCTCCCCCTCCCTGGGTGACCGGGTGCAATGGATAGCCTGATATAGTTCCTTTCAAAACCAACACTATGTGCATGTATGTGTGTGTGTGTGTGTATATTAGAGATGCGCGGTTTGCGGACACAACCGCGGAGTCCGCGGATTATCCGCGGATCGGGCGGATGAAATTTAAAAAAAATAAGATTTTATCCGCTCGCGGGTCGGGTCGGGCGGATTAATTAGATTTTTTTTTTTTTTTTTTTTTTTTTTTGCGGGTGGCAGTTAAACCAATTGGGAAATATATATACATAGTTAAATGTTGTTACCCACATACGAAAAACGAGCAGGAACCTGCAGCATATGCCACAACAGAAGAAAAAAAAAAAAAGAGATGGACACTTTTACGGAGCGGAGGGACGCCTCGCCGGGGTCCGGGACCGAGGCTCCTTCCCCCGAGAGGGCCCCACCGGGAGCCGTAGCTGAGGCGATCCGCGAGAAGGGCCCGACGCACGTCCAGGGTCACTACCGCGCCCACCGCACCGACACCCCGCCTCGTCCGCTTTCGCCGCGGCCGGCGTCACGCGCAGCAGGTAAGCAGCTTACCTGCCCGCCACCCCCGTGGCCGGGGGCTCGTAACATGGGTCACTCCGCGCGCTCCGCCCGCGCAGCTTACCTGCTTGCTCGCAAAATGATTATTAGCATTCAGACAGGTTAAAATGTTGCTAAAACCATCACTTTTCTATCAGTCACAGTGACTTTTCAAAACAAAAATATTACAGCAAAAATTATATGGGTTGATTGACATGTTTATTCTGTAAGCTAACTTCAATAGTTTGAAATTATTTTGACAGTTAATGCCAGTTATCCTGTCAACCTTTCACAAGACTTCAATTTGTTAATTGAAAGTATAAATAGTATAAACACTTTTAACAGTATGTCGTGCTGTGAAATACAGCCGACAGGATGGCGCACCAAACACAAAGCAAGGCCATGCTGCAGGAGAACAAAGGACTTCTTTCATTTAAGGTTTGTGATAAACCATCAAACTCATTCGTTAAAAGGACTCTATAGTAATATAAAGCGAATTTTTCTGGACATTATCATGCAAGAAAAGTTTATTTTTGGGATCGCGATCACCGCGTAATGATTTTTAAAGGTTGCATTACATTATTAACTGTCCCATGTGATCAGCCAGTGCGATTGGAAGTCCATGCTCAATTATTGCCTCCGTAAATAAAACTTCGGCATTTATCACATCCAAAGAATCTGTTTGGGCGACGAAAAACGTTGAAAGTTTTCCACTTGTATCGCTAGCAACGGCATTAGACTTGTGTTTTTTTGTCCCAACGTGGTCTTTTACATCACTAATTCCTCCGTGTCCGATCGAAAAATCTTGTCTGCACAAGGTGCAATTCGCGTAGTTTTCACCCTTTTTTTTTTTTTTTTATTAATATTAGATATATAACAACGGGCGGATGGCGGGCGGATGCAGTTCTGATCAAACGTTACATCGGGTGGATGGCGGATGGTTGACGACTTTCTGCCGCGGTTGCGGATGAAATAAATTGCCTATCCGCGCATCTCTAGTGTATATATATATATATATATATATATATATATATATATATATACATACATATATATATATATATACACATATATATATATATATATATATATATTAAAGAGAAAAAACCCTGCATTTCAGCTTTGTGTTACTTATCTTATCTACCTAGTATTTTTAGAATGTGCCATGGGCCATTAAAAAAAATTAGCTACAGGCTGCATATGGCTGCCCTTTGGACACCTCTAAGTCTTGGCAGCAACTGCATTTTTTTCTACATTCTGAGATCTAATTGCGAGAATTAATGTTGATGCTCGGTGTGGACCCACAGTAAATTTACAAAAAAGTGTGTTTTTATAGTTGTGGCCAGTGATTGTACACAAAATGCCTTGTAAACGCAACGTCCCGAGAGTACACATATTATTTTTTGGAAAAAAAACAACAACTCACTTTTTAATTAACAGACGCCCTAATAAATCACCTAAATGAATGTGTGTGTTTTCTTTTTTGTTTTTTTCAAAATTGCACCACTGTCGTGGCTGCTGGTTGCAGGAGCTTGCGCTCTTGTGTATCGCCCTTTTCCCTCTTGTATTCATGTGTTTTTTGCCTTTTGGTTCGGGGCCATTTAGGACTGCACAAAAAGGGGTGGCACTTTTGTGACTTCTGCTGTGATTTTTGGAGCTTTTTTTGTGAACTTTTGAAATCTGCCTGGGGGAGCACTTTCACTTTGGCATTGGCCATGTTTGCACCGGAGACCAGCTGCTGGATCTCTGTCCGCTTGGAAAACCAGAGGAGATATGGACAAAGACAAGTTTTACGGTGCTGAATGAGTGTTTATTGGACACTTTGGTTTCCCTGAACGGATTCTCGCTTATCCGCCCTGACTGAACATTGGCCGAGAGCTAGTGGGCAGCCTAAAACAGAGTTGGCGCTCTTGGTTGCTTTGTCTATGTCCGTGCTGCCCTCCACCACAGCAGACGATGTTGTGGAATATCGCAGAGGCCACTGCGAAGTACAGTATGTGGGTGTTGAAATTATACTTTTGTTTTGTTTTGTTGTTTGTCTTAGCATGATGCTATCGTATCAGCACAATATGTATTAATTATTGCTCATTATTAATTGTTTTTGTTGTGTTTCACTTTGTAGCTGTATGTAGAAATGGCAGCTAGTTGCATCAGCTCTGTAGTCTTTTATTGTCTTTTATGTCCTTTGTGGTCTTTATTGTGTCCCCCTTTCACGTGTTTTTACATTATTTTTGTGGAATTTTTGTATGCGCACTGCAACCACATAACTTCCCCACTGTGGGATGAATAAAGCCCATCCTATCCTATCCTCCCTAATGAAGCAGGTCGTAACCATTAACACTATTATACAACGTAGGATACCTTTCTGCAGCTGCACTGGTTTGGGGTTGAGCGATTTAAATTGGGTGTAAATGCCTCCTAAATAGGTTGTAATTATGCGTGGATAACTGGGAGTGCCCCTGTAACAGCTGGAGCTTGGGTACAAGGCAAATAATAAATTACACAGTGCAAAAGATTTAAATGTGAAGACTAATTTTCCTCGCCACGTAATCCTGTCAGACAATAACTTGTGAACGTCATAAATCGTGAAGTAGCAGCCACCGCCTCTTGCAGCAATATGAACATGAAAACACTGATAAAAGTAAAAAGACGACACTAAGCAGACACGGCGCCTTCCGACAGGAACTTAATTGTGTTCCTGCAATAAACACAGCCTGCGACTAATAACTGCACGCAAACATCATGCAGTTGCGTTGAATAATAAAAGGACATCTGAAGGGGACTCTTACATTTCTGATTACATAAAGGAAGAGAGGAATTCCACTGCTCAGTGCAATGAAATTTAATTGTGTCCTCAACTGGGACTTAAGAGATGGCAATCTTATTAAACAGTCACTTTGAGCCCGGATTGTTTTAGAGGAAAGTGGAGTCGACTTCAGTGTCACAGCGAGGACAGTCGGCCACTAGAAGCCCATTAGCACTGAGATGCAGTTGTCATTTTCACAAAAGGGTCACCTCAGTTCTCATTCAAGCACATTTCTGCTTGCACTTGTTGTGCAACTTCATCTCACACAACCACCTTTTACGTGCTGAATAATGTATATGTCTTATCATTGATCTTCACCTGAGTTTGTGCTTGACTTATGAGCGTGTGTGCGTGTGTGTGTGTGTGTGTGTGTGTGTGTGTGTGTGTGTGTGTGTGTGTGTGTGTGTGTGAGTAGCCTGCAAATGTCTCACTAGCCCTCGCGTACACACTGACTAGAATGCAGGATGGAGGATGGAGAGGATATGAGGGGCAGCGAGACAAGTGGAAATTAATCACCTCACTTGTGGATGGGGTGCCCAGTTGAGCCTAAAGGACAGACTACAAATAGGATGTGACAACAGCAGCACTTAACACACACACACACACACACACACACACACACACACACACACACACACACACACACACACACCTCACGCAGCACCACAATCTCGCTATGTGGTTAAAAGGAGGGATGTTGCATGATTCAGGTTTGTAGAATATTTCAGAGTGCACAAGGTTCGAATTACAGTTAGTGAGTGGAGTCGCTAAATATATGTTATGATATGGACCCCAGGATGCAGACAGAGCAAGCAAAGTACAGGTCACGGCGCAAGTGCATGCCGCTGCGCATTCATCAATGAGCCCCGCGGAGCGCATCTCGGGACACGCCCACGGCCGCTCATCTCCTGCACTCGTCACTCACGCGGCAGCAAGCAGCTGCAATCAATCAGCACTCAGCGCACCTGCCGTTGATAATCTTCCTAGGCTTCTTAAGCCAGTGCAGACCTGCGTTCAGGGCCAGAACGTAATCATATGTTCGAGTAGCGTAAGCGATCATCCAGTTCAATGCAACCTTTCTCTCTCTCTGTGTGTTCGCAACCGTCGTGTTTGATTGGTCTCGTGTCTTCCTTGTCGTCCTTCCTGCAGTCTGCCTTCGTTCCACGTGATGAGAAGTTTGTCTCGTCTTCCTTGTTGTTCCCCTCTGGTTCTCTGGCTGCCCCTCTTGGATCTCGACCTCTCGCCTGGACACGGACCTGTTGACACCGCGCTATACCCCCGACTACCTGCCTGTCTCACGGACATTCGAACATGCTTTTCCCTTTCGGGACTTCCGCCTCTCGCTCAACACTCCCGGTAACACACAACAGTTAATTCACACATAGTCGCGCACCATACACACTCTTGGATCTAGTCACACTCCATTCTCTAATTTATTTAGATTATTGTTTGTTATTATATATATATTGTAAATATATATTAATAAATACATAGAGCTAACTACGCCCCTTTGTTGTCTGTGCCGTCTACTCCTCGTGTACATAACAAAAACACCCCTTAATAGGGAAAACACCACAAAACACAGGCATGCTAGACGTCCGCTATTTAGCAGAATTCCGCTATTTTTCTGGCCAAAGTTGTACTTTGTTTTGGATTTCCGTATAAAACTGCTAACACGGCTGCTCTCCGGCGCACCGTGGTAAGGTGGCTGCTTAGATCAAACCACGCTGGCCAGGCCTTCTCGACCAACATCAGTGTGTGACCTCACCAATGCGCTTTTGGAAGAATGGTGGAAAATTCCTATAAACACAATCCGCAACCTTGTGGACAGCCTTCCCAGAAGAGTTGAAGCTGTAATAGCTGCAAACGGTGGACCGACATCATATTGAACCCTATGGGTTAGGAATGGGATGGCACTTCAAGTTCATATGTGAGTCAAGGCAGGTGGCCAAATACTTTTGGCAATATTGTGTATATTCAATTGGATAGACTGCAAAGACAAGATACTTAATGTTCGAACTGGAAAACGTTATTTTTTGCAAATATTAGCGCATTTGGAATTTGATGCCTGCAACATGTTTCAAAAAAAGATGGCACAAGTGGCAAAAAAGACTGAGAAAGCTGAGGAATGCTCATCAAATACTTATTTGGAACATCCCACAGTTGAACAGGCTAATTGGGAACAGGTGGGTACCATGATTGGATATAAAAGCAACTTTCATGAAATGCTCAGTCATTCACAAACAAGGATGGGGCGAGGGTCACCACTTTGTGAACAAATGCGTGAGCAAATTGTCCAACAGTTTAAGAACATTTGTCAAGGAGCTATTGCAAGGAATTTAGGGATTTCACCATCTAAGGTCTGTAATATCATCAAAAGGTTCAGAGAATCTGGAGAAATCACTGCACGTAAGCGATGATATTACGGACCTTCGATCCCTCAGGCGGTACTGCATCAAAAGCCGACATCAGTGTGTAAAGGATATCACCACCAATGTTCCCTCTAATTGTTCATGTGTCTGAGCAAACACAAAAACTCCCTGAGCATTCAGTGGAGCACATGTGAGCAACATCACACGTGGCAGTACCAGCAGCACACCTGTCTCAAACCAATCTTTTATAATAACACTCAAATAAGAAGAGTCATTTTCATGAGATTATTTAGTAATATTAGTGATTTGGCCCACTTGTAATGAAAATAAAAGAAATCTTGTTTTTCATAAGCTATGGATTAGTATTGTACAATATGTCTGGGTGGGGGTCCTGCTTTGGAAATCATTTGTACCCCTTTCAGAGATCACATTTAGTTGCCCTTAAACATCCTCATTGTCAGGCTTGTCCCTGACAGTTTGACTGTGTTTTAGTTTTTCCTCTGCGTTTGTCTTAGTTTTCTGTCAGCGCTTTTATTTTGTCTTCATTTCCTGATTGTCTCCCTGAGTGCTGCTTCCCCTCAGCTGTGGCTGATTGGCACCTGGCCACACCTGGTGTCAATCAGCCAGCTGTTATTTAAACCTGCCTTCCCCTCCAGTCAGTGCTGGATTATTGTCTTTCCTACTTGTCGATGCCAGTGTAGCTGTAAGCGGTAGCGGTAAGCTATTTATTGTAGATGTTTTGTAGCTTGCTGTCTTTTTGTTCCTCGTCTTCCAGTTCCTGTTTTCCTGGCATCCTGTTTCCTGTTCCTAGTTCCTGGTTTGTGTTTTTTCCTTTATTTTATGAACATTAAATCTTGTTTTCCCGCACAATGCCTTCCACCTTCTCTGCATCTTGGGGTTCGTGTCCTACAAACTCTGACATAATAATCCAGCCAAATTCAAAACTCGCAGAGATGTCCATGGCGGGGAGGCTTAACAAAGCTTTGGACTTAATGGCTAATTTGAAGAGAAGTTCGGCCGCTTTTCAAGCTCTCTCCCACCCACCCCTGTTGTCTGTGGGCCTATCTGGGGACGTCTGGGATCCGTCCCTTGGGGGGTGGGGAGCTATGAGTAGCAGTGCAGCTGGGGAGGCACAGCTACTTCTCGCTCCAGTGGGTCTGCAACAGACGGCGCCATCTCCGAGGGGTCTGCAACAGACGGCGCCATCTCCGAGGGGTCTGCAACAGACGCCACCATCATCTCCAGTGGATCTGCAACCTACGACGCCACCCTGCACTCGGGTGGGCCGGCAGACGCCACCATGCACTCGGGTGGGCCGGCAGACGCCACCATGCACTCGGGTGGGCCGGCAGACGCCACCATGCACTCGGGTGGGCCGGCAGACGCCACCATGCACTCTGGTGGGCCGGCAGACGCCACCATGCACTCTGGTGGGCCGGCAGACGCCACCATGCACTCGGGTGGGCCGGCAGACGCCACCATGCACTCGGGTGGGCCGGCAGACGCCACCATGCACTCGGGTGGGCCGGCAGACGCCACCATGCACTCGGGTGGGCCGGCAGACGCCACCATGCACTCGGGTGGGCCAGCAGACGCCACCATGCACTCGGGTGGGCCGGCAGACGCCACCATGCACTCGGGTGGGCCGGCAGACGCCACCATGCACTCGGGTGGGCCGGCAGACGCCACCATGCACTCCGGTGGGCCGGCAGACGCCACCATGCATTCCGGTGGGCCGGCAGACGCCACCATGCACTCCGGTGGGCCGGCAGACGCCATCATGCACTCCGGTGGGCCGGCAGACGCCACCATGCACTCTGGTGGGCTGGCAGACGCCACCATGTACTCCGGTGGGTCTGCAACCTACGGCACCACCATCCTGTCCGGTGGGCCAGCAGCAGTGGGCGCCACCATCCTCCTCTCCGGTGGGCCAGCAGCAGACGGCGCCACCATCCTCCTCTCCGGTGGGCCAGCAGCAGACGGCGCCACCATCCTCCTCTCCGGTGGGCCAGCAGCAGACGGCGCCACCATCCTCCTCTCCGGTGGGCCAGCAGCAGACGGCGCCACCATCCTCCTCTCCGGTGGGCCAGCAGCAGACGGCGCCACCATCCTCCTCTCCGGTGGGCCAGCAGCAGAGGGCGCCACCATCCTCTCCGGTGGGCCAGCAGATGCCGACACCATCCTCCCCGGTGGGCCAGCAGACGGCGCCACCACCATCCTCCCCGGTGGGCCAGCAGACGGCGCCACCCCCATCCTCCCCGGTGGGCCAGCAGACGGCGCCACCACCATCCTCCCCGGTGGGCCAGCAGACGGCGCCACCACCATCCTCCCCGGTGGGCCAGCAGAGGGCGCCACCACCATCCTCCCCGGTGGGCCAGCAGAGGGCGCCACCACCATCCTCCCCGGTGGGCCAGCAGAGGGCGCCACCACCATCGTCTCCGGTGGGCCAGCAGAGGGCGCCACCACCATCGTCTTCGGTGGGCCAGCAGAGGGCGCCACCATCGTCTCCGGTGGGCTCTACCACACCGGCGGACAAGCCGCCTCGCCAATTGCGGTGGCGTTCAACTCGCCGTCGCCACCTAACTCTTCCCCGCTGGTTGCGAAGACACTTGGCCTGGTGGCCCACCTCCTTGTCCTCCCTCCACCCTCCCGTGACTTTGGACTGTTTTTTTTGGGGGGGGGGGGGATTTTCTAAAACGTCTGGTATCCGTAATGGGAAAGGGGGGCTACTGTCAGGCTTGTCCCTGACAGTTTGACTGTGTTTTAGTTTTTCCTCTGCGTTTGTCTTAGTTTTCTGTCAGCGCTTTTATTTTGTCTTCATTTCCTGATTGTCTCCCTGAGTGCTGCTTCCCCTCAGCTGTGGCTGATTGGCACCTGGTCACACCTGGTGTCAATCAGCCAGCTGTTATTTAAACCTGCCTTCCCCTCCAGTCAGTGCTGGATTATTGTCTTTCCTACTTGTCGATGCCAGTGTAGCTGTAAGCGGTAGCGATAAGCTATTTATTGTAGATGTTTTGTAGCTTGCTGTCTTTTTGTTCCTTGTCTTCCAGTTCCTGTTTTCCTGGCATCCTGTTCCTAGTTCCTGGTTTGTGTTTTTTCCTTTATTTTATGAACATTAAATCTTGTTTTCCCGCACAATGCCTTCCACCTTCTCTGCATCTTGGGGTTCGTGTCCTACAAACTCTGACACTCATGTTGCACAATGAAATGTAAGCATAGGATGAAGTGTGCATTCCTGTAACTTTCTCTAGTAACAGCATTCCATGATTAATATCAATAAATTAACATTAATAATAAATGACAGTAGAATAAGCACACGTATGACTGAGAAGTCATAGTGTAACTTTGTGTGGTGTTTGAGTTGTCCGACTTTTTGTGTGGCCAGAAACGCACCAGTGGCTTAGTGGTATGCGTTTTGGTGACAGATGACAAGTTGGTTTTGGCCTGGTTTGTACGGCAGAAAATGACTAGTTTCTCGAGATAGACGTTTTTTACTCATGTTTTTGGTGTGGTTATTGTTTTGCTCAAAGTGATCGATATAATTCCTGTCCTTGAAGCATCTCGATAGACATTACAATAATTGAACGGTGTTCAATTGAACGGTGTTGACGAACACCGTTAGGGCCGCTTGTTGTCACTGTCACTCAGAGTTGCACTGCAAAATTACACAGAATAAATGTGTTTATTGTGTTTAGAATTCAGATGGGATTTGATTTGGTGCGCGGCATATATTTGCTGTGCGCAGAGGTCACTTGAGCAGTGCGCAATTGCGCAGGCGCGCACCTTAGAGGGAACGTTGATCACCACATAGGCTCAGGAACACTTCAAAAACCCACTGTCAGTAACTACAGTTCGCCGTTACATCTGTAAGTGCAAGTTAAAACTCTACTATGCAAAGCGAAAGCCATTTATCAACACCCAGAAACGCTGCCGGCTTTGCTGGGCCCGAGCTCATCTAAGATGGACTGATACAAAGTGGAAAAGTGTTTTGTGGTCTGACGAGTCCACACTTAAAATTGTTTTTGGAAACTGTGGACGTCGTGTCCTCCAGAACAAAGAGGGAAAAAAACATCCGGATTGTTGTAGACACAAATTTCAAAAGCCAGCATCTGTGATGGTATGGGGGTGCATTAGTGCCCAAGACATGGGTAACTTACACATCTGTGAAGGCGCCATTAATGCTGATAGGTACATGCAGGTTTTGGAGCAACATATGTTGCCATCCAAGCAACGTTATCTTGGACCCCCCTGCAATGCCAAGCCACATACTGCACGTGTTACAATAGAGTGCGGGTACTAGACTGGCCTGCCTGTAGTCCAGACTTGTCTCCCATTGAAAATGTGCATGTGGCGCATTATGAAGCCAAAAATAAGACAACGGAGACCCCCGGACTGTTGAACAACTTAAGCTGTACATCAAGCAAGAATGGGAAATAATTCCACCTGAAAAGCTTCAAAAGTTGGTCTCCTCAGATCCCAAACGTTTACTGAGTGTTGTTAAAAGGAAGGGCCATGTAACACAGTGGTAAAAATGCCCCTGTGCCAACTTTTTTGCAATGTGTTGCTGCCATTAAATTCTAAGTTGATAATTATTTGCAAAAAAAATTAAGTTTCTCAGTTCGAACATTAAATATCTTGTCTTTGCAGTCTATTCAATTGAATTTAAGTTGAAAAGGATTTGCAAATAATTTTATTCAGTTGTTTATTACAAATTACACAACGTGCCAACTTCACTGGTTTTGGGTTTAATACATTTTGGGATGGCTCGTGTTGATATGGTAAATATATTTTCTCAACAAAAAGAATGAACTATTGATGATGTGGTAGAGTCATGAAAAGGAGGTGTGGTTCTCAGTTTACAGCATCTAATAGATAGAAACCGTTGGTAAGTTTTCTTGCATTTGTATTTAATTTCCAAAGCATTTTAAAAATGACAGTTAAAAAGATTTTACACCCAAAAAGGCCCCCTTGAACCCTGGCTGATATTTTTTAATTCCTCTAGTTTTTTTCAGGGAAGTGCACACAAAACAACCAGGCAAAGGAAGCATAGGGAAAGCAATGCAGCATGTTAAGGTGCAAACAAGGCACCCTGATTGGCATCCACGGACAGGTGAAGGAGCCAGTGTTTAGACTAAAGTGGTAGCAAATGTTCACCACCTCAATAATTGTGCTCTGAACATTGCATTGCTGCAACATCAACGTAACACCCATCAGACATCTGACTGTTCCCACCCCCACACCCCTCTTATCGCGATCTTCCTGACAATGCTAAAATGCTAAAATGTAAACTATTGTCAACCTGCACATCAATGCAGTTTCTATGCCGCTGGACAAAGCTCAAACAAAATCTCGTTGTTCATGTATGACTTAAGTGTTATTATGACAATGACAATAAAGGAATTGACTGATTGAAATGGAGGCAAACAGGAAGTGGAAACAAAGATAAGAGCGCTGGACAGGAAATAAAACAAAATACAAGAAACCAATGACTGCCATGAGAGAGCATGACAATAAGAGTATAATCATCAACATACTTACAAATAACAGAGCCTTATAAAGTTTTTAGTTGTGATGAATCAGAACTTCTTAAATAGTTGAGCAGACCCAGCTGGGACGAGGGGGGGAGGAGCAAAGAGCCTGATGTTGGAGTCGGGGGCATGAACAGGGCCGCCTTAACCTAAGGGAGGGCCCTGGGGATAAGGGGGTTTCGAGGGCCCGTCCCCAACCTCAGCACCTCCCCTCATGCCACGAAAACCCATTTATCCATCCATTTTCTACCGCTTGTCCCTTTTGGGGTCGCGGGGGGGCATGCTGGAGCCTATCTCAGCTGCATTCGGGCGGGAGGCGGGGTACACCCTGGACAAGTCGCCACCTCACCACAGGGCCAACACAGATAGACAGACAACATTCACACTCACATACACACACTAGGGCCCATTTAGTGTTGCCAATCAACCTATCCCCAGGTGCATGTCTTTGGAGGTGGGAGGAAATCGGAGTACCCGGAGGGAACCCACGCAGTCACGGGGAGAACATGGACTACTCAGGACCTTCGTATTGCGAGGCACATGCACTAACCCCTGGTTCACCGTGCTGCCCCGAAAATACAGTTTGAAAAAAAAAAAAATCATTATTTTACTGAACAGAACAGCCACAATGCAAAAAAAATATCAACCATTTCACGCATTTATGAATACATCTCCTTCGCGACCTCTGTGCAAGTATAATAGAAGCCAGTTAACTTCAACAATATTGCTAACGATCTGGGACTCTGCCTGTTCTTTTAGCTCAGTAGTTAGCTAACTGGCCTCTCGCACCGGCAACCTGGCTTAGTGCCCCACTCGGAGCAGTAGAAAAAAACAACGCGGTCGAGAGAGAGAGTGCACAATCGCTAGACGAAGCTGAGATTGTGCCTGTGATTGGCAGCTATGAACACCAATCATTGCATTCCACCGTCTAAATTGGGGGCCCCTGATTAGGTGGGGCCACTGGGCTTCAGCCCAGGTAAGCCCATGTATTAAGGTGGCCTTGGGCATCAGAGGCTTTTAGTATAAGGCTGAATCCCAATTATCCCCCTTACACCTTGTCCGAGCCCTTCCACCTCGGTTTTACGCGTTCACGTCAAGTAAGTCGTGTCCCAATTCTCCTGTAAGGCAAAGGGAAGGGCTAAGTGCCAAGGAGCCTATCGTTCACAATCAATATGAGAGGCAAGACAATGGATGTTTTTTTTTTTAATGCATTCTAGTTCGTAAATAAATGTATAAAAAGTCTGCTTATAACTAAGTCAATAGGAAGTCCTCTATTCCGACCATAAATCCATCTAAAATACATCCAAAAAGCCCCAGCAATACTCCATTTATATTTTGTGACTTGAATACTATCCAAGTATTAGCGATATTGTTATTATAAGCGCTAATGCAGATTAACTATTTTTAGCGGTGCCGTGATCGGAGGGAGCTAACAGCTTGTGCTACTGTATTGACATCAGTGGCTGCAGTGAGCTGGTTTCATGCCTCAAAAGTAAAATGTTAATTCCAGATCATAAATAATGCCTCTCACTTGGATAGTAGAAGCATAAAGACATAAGCTGACGAGTTGGTCAACTTTGGCATCCAATTTAGACCCAGAAATGGCGAGAAAGACACAAAAAGATGCTTGGTTCTACCTTTTTTCCTTGCGAGGATTATGAGTCATTCTTTATCTAAATGGGAATATATGAGCTTCCCATCAGTCGGCATCCTAATGACAGCAGACATTGTACAGTAAGTGATGTTTTATTTTGTTTGAGTAGTTATCAGTGACTTTGTTGAAGAAAAAAAAGCGAACGTCGTGATGCGTTTTTGAAATTTATGTTCCGCCAAATGTTTAAAATGATCAAAATATGTAAATAATAAATATTATTATCTTGACATATCTTTGTTTTGTAATCCAGCGTGGCGCGCAGATACATCATCGGTCCAAACAAATGAGCATGTTTTTTACGAGCATCCGTCATCGTAACTTTAAATTTGTTTGGATGTGTGGCGGGAAAATACAACGCGTCACGCGTGCGCTGTTTCTTCTTCTATAGTTTGGGTGTTTCTGTTGGCTTTATTTTCTTACAGCGCCACTTTTTACAAGGCATGGTATTACATCATTCTCACCCGGGAAACATTTCCGACTGGATGGGACTCACTATTGATAGGACACCGCAGGGACGCTTTTTTTTTTTTTAATCCAAAACAAAAATGAAGCACAAACGTTGCTGTGAGGACATGCCCTAAAATGCCCATAAAAAGTGGTACATATCTCCCGCTTGTTTGAAAACATAGCAAAACGCCACAGGTAATTGAGAAGCACTGGCGTATTTTAGATACAATGTATTATTTTTTAGATAAACAATTAAATATTACACTAAATTGTTCAGGTAGCTTAGCATTTATTACATTTTTTATGTACAACCGTAGAGAAAGTTTGGACCCTCCTGTGTTAAATCAAGCATCAGCATCTGAAAGGCTGAAAACTAAAAAGACAGCGACAACAAAAACTTGTCTCATGTTTTTTTCCTCTTCATCTTCACTGGTGAAGGGGGAAAGAGAAGAGAAGGTATGGTTTGAAATGTGGGCGAATGGAATAAAAAAAAAAAAGAACAGTCAGCCAAGAAACTTGCTCACTCTGCTACTTATTTCCCCTCACCTCCTTTATTATAGATCACAAAGGTGGATCAGACCAGATGAGAGGATCATATAACCAGTTTGAAATGTGCGGGTACCCTCACAGCCCGATTTAATGATGACAACACCGCGGCCCATCCAGAGATTTATTCAGATCTTATAATAGGCTGCTGGTGAGTAGTCAGAGATGAAGAACCTTGCCTGAGGTTCCTCATCTCTCCTGTCTCTCTGTTATTGATTTATAGCACAACTGAAACTTTAATGTCCTTGTTGCTTTCAAAGCAGCTTTTAATTTAAAAAAAATGAGACAAAATGAGGCAACAAGACAAAAGAAAACAATGTTTGGCATCGCGGCAAACAGCAGAGAAGAACATCACATCTTCTCGCAATAGTCAGACGAGAGCTATGAGATTAAATAAAAGTGTCACAGAAATGTAGAGAAGATGTGAGGAAGATGAAGAGAAAAGAGCACTTTGCCTTTTCTTTGTCCTCCGCTGTGTCGGCAGAACAACACTACATGCATCTAGTAGCTACTGATTGATGCTCCACTGCACTTAGTCCTGTTGGCGGGATTCAAGAAGTCCTTTGACACAACTAACTGTATACACAAACCCTATACAAAGTGAGACATCAATCACATTCTAACACAGTGGTCACCAATCCTTTCAACCCCAAGATCCTTGGTCTCAGTCAAAAAAAAAAAAATATATATATATATATATATATATATAACTATACATATATTATTAGGGCTGTGAATCTTTGGGTGTCCCACGATTCGATTCAATATCGATTCTTGGGGTCACGATTCGATTCCAAATCGATTTTTTTTTTTTTTCAATTCAACACGATTCTCGATTCAAAAACGATTCTCTATTCATTCAATACATAGGATTTCAGCAGGATCTACCCCAGTCTGCTGACATGCAAGCAGAGTAGTACATTTTTGTAAAAAGCTTTTATAATTGTAAAGGACAATGTTTTATCAACTGATTGCAATAATGTAAATTTGTTTTTACTATTAAATGAACCAAAAATATGACTTATTATTTTATCTTTGTGAAAATATTGGACACAGTGTGTTGTCAAGCTTATGAGATGCGATGCAAGTTTAAGCCACTGTGACACTATTGTTCTTTTTTTAATTTGTTTAAATAAATGTCTAATGATAATGTCATTGAGGGATTTTTAATCACTGCTATGTTGAAATTGTAACTAATATTGATACTGTTGTTGATAATATTCATTTTTGTTTCACTACTTTTGGTTTGTTCTGTGTCGTGTTTGTGTTCTCCCTGTGACTGCGTGGGTTCCCTCCGGGTACTCCGGCTTCCTCCCACTTCCAAAAACATGCACCTGGGGATAGGTTGATTGGCAACACTAAATTGGCCCTAGTGTGTGAATGTGAGTGTGAATGTTGTCTGTCTATCTGTGTTGGCCCTGCGATGAGATGGCGACTTGTCCAGGGTGTACCCCGCCTTCCGCCCGATTGTAGCTGAGATAGGCTCCAGCGCCCCCCGCGACCCCAAAAGGGAATAAGCGGTAGAAAATGGATGGATGGATGGATGGATGATTAATTTAAAAAAATAAAAAAAATTTTTTTTTTTTTATAAATAAATAAATAAAAAATAAAAAATCGATTTTTTTTAAAAATGAGAATCGATTCTGAATCGCACAACGTGAGAATCGCGATTCTTTTCCCACACCCCTAATATATATACATATATACAGGTAAAAGCCAGTAAATTAGAATATTTTGAAAAACTTGATTTATTTCAGTAATTGCATTCAAAAGGTGTAACTTGTACATTATATTTATTCATTGCACACAGACTGATGCATTCAAATGTTTATTTCTTTTAATTTTGATGATTTGAAGTGGCAACAAATGAAAATCCAAAATTCCGTGTGTCACAAAATTAGAATATTACTTAAGGCTAATACAAAAAAGGGATTTTTAGAAATGTTGGCCAACTGAAAAGTATGAAAATGAAAAATATGAGCATGTACAATACTCAATACTTGGTTGGAGCTCCTTTTGCCTCAATTACTGCGTTAATGCGGCGTGGCATGGAGTCGATGAGTTTCTGGCACTGCTCAGGTGTTATGAGAGCCCAGGTTGCTCTGATAGTGGCCTTCAACTCTTCTGCGTTTTTGGGTCTGGCATTCTGCATCTTCCTTTTCACAATACCCCACAGATTTTCTATGGGGCTAAGGTCAGGGGAGTTGGCGGGCCAATTTAGAACAGAAATACCATGGTCCGTAAACCAGGCACGGGTAGATTTTGCGCTGTGTGCAGGCGCCAAGTCCTGTTGGAACTTGAAATCTCCATCTCCATAGAGCAGGTCAGCAGCAGGAAGCATGAAGTGCTCTAAAACTTGCTGGTAGACGGCTGCGTTGACCCTGGATCTCAGGAAACAGAGTGGACCGACACCAGCAGATGACATGGCACCCCAAACCATCACTGATGGTGGAAACTTTACACTAGACTTCAGGCAACGTGGATCCTGTGCCTCTCCTGTCTTCCTCCAGACTCTGGGACCTCGATTTCCAAAGGAAATGCAAACCAAACCAACCCAAACCATCAGTGATGGTTTGGGGTGCCATGTCATCTGCTGGTGTCGGTCCACTCTGTTTCCTGAGATCCAGGGTCAACGCAGCCGTCTACCAGCAAGTTTTAGAGCACTTCATGCTTCCTGCTGCTGACCTGCTCTATGGAGATGGAGATTTCAAGTTCCAACAGGACTTGGCGCCTGCACACAGCGCAAAATCTACCCGTGCCTGGTTTACGGACCATGGTATTTCTGTTCTAAATTGGCCCGCCAACTCCCCTGACCTTAGCCCCATAGAAAATCTGTGGGGTATTGTGAAAAGGAAGATGCAGAATGCCAGACCCAAAAACGCAGAAGAGTTGAAGGCCACTATCAGAGCAACCTGGGCTCTCATAACACCTGAGCAGTGCCAGAAACTCATCGACTCCATGCCACGCCGCATTAACGCAGTAATTGAGGCAAAAGGAGCTCCAACCAAGTATTGAGTATTGTACATGCTCATATTTTTCATTTTCATACTTTTCAGTTGGCCAACATTTCTAAAAACCCCTTTTTTGTATTAGCCTTAAGTAATATTCTAATTTTGTGACACACGGAATTTTGGATTTTCATTTGTTGCCACTTCAAATCATCAAAATTAAATGAAATAAACATTTGAATGCATCAGTCTGTGTGCAATGAATAAATATAATGTACAAGTTACACCTTTTGAATGCAATTACTGAAATAAATCAAGTTTTTCAAAATATTCTAATTTACTGGCTTTTACCTGTATATTAGGGCTGTGAATCTTTGGGTGTCCCACGATTCGATTCAATATCGATTTTTTTTTTTAATTCAACACTATTCTCAATTCAAAAACGATTTTTCCCGATTCAAAAGGATTCTCTATTCATTCAATACATAGGATTTCAGCAGGATCTACCCCAGTCTGCTGACACGCAAGCAGAGTAGTAGATTTTTGTAAAAAGCTTTAATAATTGTAAAGGACAATGTTTTATCAACTGATTGCAATAATGTAAATTTGTTTTAACTTTTAAATGAACCAAAAATATGACTTATTTTATCTTTGTGAAAACATTGGACACAGTGTGTTGTCAAGCTTATGAGATGCAATGCAAGTGTAAGCCACTGTGACACTATTGTTATTTAAAAAAATTTTTTTTATAAACGTGTAATAATAATGTCAATGAGGGATTTTTAATCACTGCTACAACACCCATAACAGCATCTATTTAGACAGCAAGCAGCAGCAGCACATTTGCTGCTGAGAGACAGACTCAACATGTAGATCCAGTTTGCTATTTGTAACAGACTGTAGTAACAATCCTTTGTCAATTAAAAAGTATACAACGTACATGCTCGACGGTAATACATATAAATCAATAACAGACTAGTAAACCAGGGAGTTCACTCTCAAATGGGGCGTCAAATGATCTAGAGCCTGAATGATAGACAGGGAGGTCTACACACTGTGTGTATAGTTTATAACGCCACATTCTCTCTGCCTTAACGATTTGTTCCAGTAAAAAGTATCAGTATCAGCAATACTGACCCTGTATTTCTTGGTATCAGATTGAGTCCAACACTTGCAGCATCATAGTCCACTTTGGTGCTTTTTTTGTTCTCATCTTGATTATTGTCTGACTACAAATACGGATTTGTTCAAATAAACAAGCTAAGAGTGCTACTGCTTTCTCAGTATGCTGAGCTGTGCAAGTCGAACAATAACATGCTCCCATTGGCCTCATTTTAACAATGTGTGCATTCAGCACAGAACAGACAACGTTACAAGATGGAATATTAATACATGTCACACAGGAGCCACAAGTCAAAAGAGCAGATTTTAAATTGTTTTAAATTTAGTATAGTTTGTGCCAGATGTACTGTATTTTTCGGACTATAAGTCGCAGTTTTTTTCATAGTTTGGCCGGGGGTGCGACTTATACTCAGGAGCGACTTATGTGTAGGGATGATACTCGAAACCGGTTTTCCCGGTTGTTTGATAAGAAAAGAACCGAGTCCTCGGACTCGAATCCCTTTTTGAGAACCGGTACCCGTTATCGAGACCACTATAGTAAAGAAAAAGAGTTGGTTCT
This sequence comes from Nerophis lumbriciformis, assembly GCF_033978685.3. NCBI lineage: Eukaryota > Metazoa > Chordata > Actinopteri > Syngnathiformes > Syngnathidae > Nerophis > Nerophis lumbriciformis. Next base: position 30,981,981 of record NC_084556.2, read on the forward strand.
TTATTCGAATCCCCAGGAACGAATCCCATCCCAACCAGAAATGCTCCGTGTGACATCACAAGAAATGACGTCACGTAGCTCAGTCATTAGGCGCAGATAGGGAAAGCAGGAAAAACAATGGACCGGAAAAAGCGCTCCAAGGTGTAATAAAGTTCAAAACAAAAGGTATAATCCAATGAATAACTTTACTGAGAGATTTGAGCAGGGTACAAACACATGACGAACACTTTTACGACCAACCGTAAACATAGCAACCAGGCTAGCAACGCACCTCCTTTACGGCAGCTGTCGCAACGTTCTTAAAGCAACCGCAGCACATACATATATATACACCATCTCCCTTTTTTAACTTTTGTTTTTCTTTCCTTGTAAACAAAACAAAATAACACTGTATATGTGTTGTCTGTCTAATTATAAATAATGCAGACGAGGCGTGTTGGCTGAGTTCTTGATGTTTACTTTCACAGCGTGCTCATAACCTCATTCTTAGCTGCCGGGTGGCGACATGCAACAACACTTTTCGGGGCTACCGCGCATGCTCCTCACTCCTGTTGCATGCTGGGAAGAGTAGTTGTTATATTCCCTAGCCTAGCTCATAACATCACATCTTTCCCCCTACAAAAAAATAATGTTAACTCAATAAAGTGTATTTCTTTTTTTAGCTTTAACTTTTCATTTTTTAGCATTGTAACCACATTTGCAAAGAACTTTTCGCTTCATAGAATTTTCTTTCAATAAAGAAATAAAGTGCAAAAATGTCAAAGCATCATAACAAACAGTTATGTCAAATAGCAGCAGAAGTGCACTTTTTGGAGAGCTGTATTATTTTCAGTTTTGTGCCCAAGGGACTGATTTTATTTAACACTATATTATTATTTATACACCTATAGTGATCACAGAGACAGGTTGTTTTTGTGTTACTGTATATATTTGTTTTTCTGAAATATCCCACTTAATATACTTTGGGTAACAACAGTCAATATTTATTTATTTTATTTTATTTTTTTAGGGGGGTAACAGTCAATATTTATTTATTTGCTAGATTTTATTTTGTTCATATATAATAAAAGTGAGCTTTTGTTAAACCAAATATTGTGTGTTTTTTTCCATATACAACAACCTATCTGGACTCGATAAGAGAATCGATAAGGAATCGGTTCGATAAGAGGATTCGATAATAGGCTCGAACTTGATAATTTCTTATCAAACATCATCCCTACTTATGTGTGAAATTATTAACACATTACCGTAAAATATCAAATAATATTATTTAGCTCATTCACGTAAGAGACTAGACGTATAAGATTGACAAATTGTTCGGTAAACGTATATGTTATAGTTATTTGAATGACTCTTACCATAATATGTTACGTTAACATACCAGGCACGTTCTCAGTTGGTTATTTATGCGTCATATAACGTACACTTATTCAGCCTGTTGTTCACTATTCTTTATTTATTTTAAATTGCCTTTCAAATGTCTATTCTTGGTGTTGGGTTTTATCAAATAAATTTCCCCAAAAAATGCGACTTATATAGTGCGAGTTATATATGTTTTTTTTCCTTCTTTATTATGCATTTTCGGCCGGTGCGACTTATACTCCGGAGCGACTTATACTCCAAAAAATACGGTAATGTAAATTAAGTACAGTGCTACGTTGGTCTTGGGCATCATTTGAAAACTAAGCAACTTTTCCCATAAAAAAATAATACAATTATGGACATTTAAAACAAGTGAGAATATAAAATATTACATATTTGTGGTATTAACACTTTTCTATGCAGAATTGAGAGTTTATCTGTGGTTCCACCATGAAAGCACCTGAGTGGCCCAGCCTCCTCCACCTGTGAGAGGCTATAGCCAACGTGAGGGCTTCGCTTCAATAAGGCCACTCTTCAAACACCTCACACCGCCCAGTTTGCTGTTAAATGAATGCATGATGTGCACCAGCGCTGTGCCAGAGTGTGCCTTTTATAATTCATGCATAGTGTGCCACAGCAAGTGAAAATGTGCTTCCTCCTACTCTGCTTCATTTCATCAGCAGCAGCAAGTAAGGCTGCTTTATGTTACAAAAAAAAAAACACAGCAAACTACCTGACCTTATTTTAACACCTAAATTCTTCATCACAATCTGTCAGATTGAAAAATAAAATCACAACTCTGCTTTGCGATACACATCTTTTCTCCTGAATCAAGTGAAAAGTACATGTTTTCAAGGCACTTGTGTTACCGGTTGGCTCTCATAGTTGCATCAGTTTGATGAAGTACCCTCTTCCATTCCTTTTAAAGAGCAGCTGCTGCATGTTAAGCAGCCTGGCCAACAAAGCCTGATTGTTGAAAATGATGTAAGTGGGCCTAAACATGCTCATCTCTTTAATCTTACATGACGACTGTGTGTCATCGCCTCGGCAGGTAAACAATACAGATCACTTGCAATCACTGTGATTGCAAGTGATTTTCTGAATTAAATGGAATTGAGCGTACACTCTAAGACAGTAAGAGAATAGATAACAATACTATCTAATTACAAGGAGTACATTCACCAATTTCTGGAAAAAATATAACGGAAATACCTTTTTAAAAAATTATGAGTGTGAAACCCATCCATCCATCCATTTTCTACCGCTTGTCCCTTTCGAGGTCGCGGGGGGTGAAACCATTTTTTAAAATTAATTATTGGGGTGCCCCAATCCGATATTAATATCGGCTATCAAAACAAGTATGGGATGATATCGGCTTCATACAAGCAGTCCATTTTCTACAGCTTGTCCCATTAGATGTCGCAGGGGGGCTGTAGCCTGTCCCAGCTTCACTAGGGCACAAGTCGCCACCTCATCACAGGGCCAACACAGATAGACAGACAACATTCACACTCACATTCACACACTAGGGGCAATTTAGTGTTGCCAATCAACCTATCCCCAGGTGCAAGTCCTGCAGTGTAATTAATTGCACAGTTAACATCTGAACGTCCTCCAATAAGCACACAAGGTTGGTCTTTACTTGTATTTTAGTGAAGTCATTATCAAAAGGTAAACATAGCAAGCTAGGCTTCTGGGAGTTTACAGCTACACAACAGCTGAGCACACAATAGCACACGAGTTACACATACAGTACAGGCCAAAAGTTTGGACACACCTTCTCATTCAATGTGTTTTCTTTATTTTCATGACTATTTACATTGTAGATTGTCACTGAAGGCATCAAAACTATGAATGAACACATGTGGAGTTATGTACTTAACAAAAAAAGGTGAAATAACTGAAAACATGTTTTATATTCCAGTTTCTTCAAAATAGCCACCCTTTGCTCTGATTACTGCTTTGCACACTCTTGGCATTCTCTCGATGAGCTTCAAGAGGTAGTCACCTGAAATGGTTTTCGCTTCACAGGTGTCATAGTTTTGATGCCTTCAGTGACAATCGACAATGTAAATAGTCATGAAAATGAAGAAAACGCATTGAAATGAGAAGGTGTGTTCAAACTTTTGGCCTGCACTGTATGTAATAAGTGTCCTTCATTGAAGAATGTTTCTGTCTAAAACATCACATTTGTCAATATACAGTAAACAAGTATCAAATTATTATAGTTGCTTACAGATATGCAGTCTCCAAGGCAGAAGTGTATTAGAAAGAATACAGTAACAAACGTGTTTGCATCAGCTTTTAAGAGTTTGCCAGGCATCGACCACTAGGTGTTACCAAAAACAAATCCATTCCACTTCAACTTTAAAGACAGCATATTCATTTGTTCTAAGGTTACTGTGTTAGTTTACAAAATATTAAAAGTATGTACTATGATTTGTGCTTATATTGTATCGGATTAATACAGTATCAGCTAAATCTCAATATTCCAATATCGGTACTGTATCGGAAGTGAAAAAGTTGTATCCGGACACCCCTAATTATTTGACTGTAAAACTGAATTGAATTTGATGCCTGTTTTGGAATAATACAAATACATAGGACTCACATTGTTCTATGATCTATTTTTAGTGCAAAATAACAATATAAACAGAATATAATACGTTTTGCTTTTTTTAAACAAACCTTATTCAGTATAAATTAAGCTTAATCCCAGCAGGCACAAGACATTAATACAACGTTGATTTTACATACATGTCTTTTAAAACTGACTTTGAAACATTGTTGCAAAATAGTTGCATTTGTAAATTGAGACAATGTTGATGTCCAACGTTGAATCCACGTTGTTGGTTGGGAAATGACCAAATTTCAATGGTCAAATCAACGTCACAACCTGATATTGATTAAACGTCGTCAAAAGTATGTTGTTTCAACATTGTATTTGTGTTGTAGAATATTGTTTGGGAAATGACCAAAATCGAATGGTCAAATCAAGGTCAGAAACCAACATTGATTAAACGTCGTCAAAAAGCATGTTGTTTCAACATTATGTTTGAATTGCTCAACGTCAGAACCTAATTCAACAAGTTTTCAATGTTGTTTTAATGTCTTGTGTCTGCTGGCATGACAGTATCACAATCAAACCTGGGCACACTATTATTTCTGTTTTTATGTATTTTGAATTATTATTACCTTTTGCACTTCCGATACCGATATCGGAGCCTTGAATTTTTGCCAGTACCGATATTAATCAGTTACGATATCAGCACAGATCATACATACTGTTATTATTTTGTAGTGTGGAATGTTGGATAATGCTAAATTAAGTGAAAATGACTCAGACGACAATGAAAACACTAAACCTTTGACAGATTTATGCTTCTAAAGTGGAATGTTAATTTGTGTTTTCGCGACACCGGGTGGTCACAATTATTCATTACATTAAGCTCATGAAGCAGAAAGTTAAATGATCTAGACACGTTTGTCAATTTAATAAAATAAATATATACATCCATTTTCTACCGCTTGTCCCTCTAGGGGTTGCCCGTCCCAGCTGCACTTTAAGAGTAAAAAAAAAAGAGTAAATGAAATCAAATTTCTGGATGTAATGATTGATGATAAAATGAACTTGAAGTCTCATATTAAATATACAACATAAGGTGTCAAAAAAATATTTTTTTTACCAAAAATCACTTCATATTCTTAACTGCTCGTTATTGTTACCATATCTGAGTTATTGTGCAGAAATATGGGGAAATAAATAAAAAGGTACACTTCAGCCACTAACCGTATTACAAAAAAGATCAGTTAAAATAATAATGTTGGATATAGAGAATACTCAAACCCTTTATTTATTAAATAACAAATATTGAAATTCCACCATGTAGTGAATTTGCAAACAGCTAAAATTATGTACAAAGCAAACCTGCTACCCAAGAACGTACAACAATTCTTCTCAGCAAAAGAGACAATGTAATTTAAAACATTGGAATGCACGTACAACACTTAAAACATTTAGTATATCAGTATGTGGAATTGAATTATAGAATGGATTAAGCAAACAAATCAAACAATGTACTAATATGATCCAATTTAAGAAATGTTCAAACTCAAAGTGTTTACAAAGTACAAAGAAGAAAAACCGTGATAAACATTCTAAACATATAGATAATCTTATCTTATCTATCTCACCATATGAAATACAACTTACGTCACTAATTATTTGTTGTATTTTATTTTTTAATGTTATAATTTATGTTTTTGCAGCTGGGATAGGCTCCAGCAGCCCCACAATCCCGAAAGGGACAAGCCGTAGAAAATGGATGGATGGATGGGTTATTATTTACAGTGTATATTGTGAATAAATTGAGAACACGAAGTGAACAAAAGTGTTAGTAATTGCTATGTAAAAGAAAAGGGGTAGGATTAAATAAGCTCTGCTTCTTCCTACTCCTTTTCGAACATGTTGAAAATAGAAACTGGAAAGTGTGATGTATCATGTTATAATTGTATACATGTTCGAAATAAACTCAAAATCAAACCAGAGGCATTAAAATTGTTTTATACAATTGTAGGACTGGGCTGAGAGTAGTAAATTACTCAAGAGAACGGTAAATAAAAATTAACTCAATCATTTTGTCGTCATCAATAAATTGCTATGTCTGTCTGAGTGTTTCTTTTCTCCGGCTGCGGCTTTCAAACTGGAAACAAAAAAAGACAAGACTGACACATTCAGCTTCATGGCAAAGACTACTTCCAAGCTGGGCAACACACCTACACTGTTATCTAACGTCTTGGAATTAAAACTGCATGCAAAGTATTTGATGTAAAACTTGCAAATGTTAAAAGAAAACAAGATATAACAACTGGACAGCACAGTGTTATCATCATTATCAGCTCATTTTTAAATGTTATATAAAAACCTCCCACTTCCAAAGACATGCACCTGGGGATAGGTTGATTGGCAACACTAAATTGGCCCTAGTGTGTGAATGTGAGTGTGAATGTTGTCTGTCTATCTGTGTTGGCCCTGTGATGAGGTGGCGACTTGTCCAGGGTGTACACCGCCTTCCGCCCGATTGTAGCTGAGATAGGCTCCAGCGCCCCCCCGCGACCCCAAAAGGGAATAAGCGGTAGATAATGGATGGATGGATGGATGGATATAAAAAAATTAGATTTGATTAATAAACTAGTAACATTTATTAACACACACAAAAGTACCAAAAATTGCTACTGGGAACTGGTTACCGTATCGGTTCAAATGTGAAAGGTACCTATCCCGACACTTCACCTCTACTTTCCTTACTGAAAGATGCTGTAAACATTTCCCTTTATAGAATTTTGAAAGTTCTCTCTCTCTCTCACACACACACACACACACACACACACACACACACACACACACACACACACACACACACACACACACACACACACACACACAAACACAGGAGAGACTTGTGGATTTTGTCTGAAGTCTCACAGCTCACTGTGGGATTGGACCCAGGAGTTATGTTTGGCAGCTTGGCGACATCCCAGGAGATTTACAGTTTGATCTTGTGTGAGAAAAGGAAGGCAGGACGTATAAAACTCGACTACAGACAAACATCACGACGCTGTCGTCATCAGAAATAGCATTTTAGATTCACCAAATTAAAGTTGTAAATTGTTCATCCAGTCATAGGAGGTTGTTTGCAGGTACACACAAAACACACACACACACACACACACACACACACACACGACTAGAAAGGGCTAGTACGCAACAACCCGAATGAGCCGTCATTTATCTTAGAAAATGGAGCGAGGCTCCCGGTTAAATCAATACATAAACTACCGTAGGATTCACGGTGAAGCCAGCAGACGTGACAGGCTGCTTAACGAATGGAAGGTGGCCTGCCCAAATCTGCTGACTCAGCATCTTTTCACAATGGAAGCACTTCTGCACAGTCACTAACGCCCCAAGAAAAAGACGACATGCTGTTCTGCCCTGATCAGAGCTTCTATATCACACTGGTGGAAAAAGAAACACATCATAATAATGATGGATGGCTGATCGAGAAATGATAAACTTTCTGTCTGATTGTGAATTTCATCCCATTTTGACCTCAACTCCCCTCTGCCACGGATGGAGAAGAGGGGTTTAATGGACGACGTTTTGACCGTGTTGATAGTCAACTCAGACTAATCCCAATCGAATTGTCGAACAGTCGACAATTTAAAGACACCCCTGCCTTGAAGATCAAAATGCTAGACATTTTGTTATATTCAAGAGCGCAAGGACGACAAATGTGCCCACACATTGTTTACATCAACTTTTGTACTTTACAGCACTGGAGCAACATGGGACATCCCAAATAACATGATTAAAAATGGCGCTAAGAAGGTTTGTTCTAATTCCTTCTCAGATGGAAATGTAAACAATGACAATATGGACAAAGTAGTTGAAAGCTTCAATAAGTACTTTGAGAACATTGGACCAAATCTGGCGGAAAGGATTCCAAATCCCGAGTCAGTTAAGGTTTTGAATGACACAATAAACAGAAATCCCAACTCGATGTTCCTAGAAGGGAGTGACAAAAGAGGAAATACTCAATATTATGAAATAATTTAAATTCAATACCTCAACTGATTGTAATGGAATTTATATGGAAACAGACAACCAATATGGTTACAGAGCCAACATTTCAACATCAATGGCATTAATCACAACAACAGAAGAGATAACCAACGCAATAGATAGTAAAAAAATGTGCTGCTGCAGTGTTTATGGATTTAACCAAAGCATTTGACACAATTAATCATAATATCTTAATAAACACAATAGAACGGTATGGCATCAGAGGGTTGGTCTTGAACTGGGTAAGAAGCTATTTAACCAACAGGAAGCAATACATGAAGCGAGGCGAACACACTTCTACAAAGCTGAAAATATCTTGTGGCATACCTCAAGGATCAATACTGGGACCAAAATTGTTCAATCTTGATATAAACAACATTTGTAAAGTTACAAAGGACTTGAAGTTAGCATTATTTGCAGATGACACAACAGCATTTTGTTCAGGAGAAAACACACAGAAGAAGCTATTACAAATAATAACAGAAGAAACGAACAAATTAAAAAGATGGTTTGACAAAAAATAGACTATCTTTGAATCTCAGTTAAACTAAAATAATGCTATTTAGCAACAGTAGAATGGAAAGTCAAACACAAATACAAATAGATGGAGTAGATATTGAAAGGGTAAAAGAAAACAATTTTTTGGGTGTAACAATAGATGATAAAATGAACTGGAAACTTCATGTAAAAAATATACATTAAAGTAGCAAGAAAAACATCAATAATGAATAAGGCAAAATATGTTGCTTCAGCACCCCCCGCGACCCTGAAAGGGCCAAACGGTAGAAAATGGATGGAAGGATGGATGTTCTGGACCAAAAAACACTCCATATTCTCTACTGCTCACTAGTGTTACCATATCTGAGTTATTGTATAGAAATATGGGGAAACAACTACAAATGTGCGCTTCATTCATGAACTGTGTTGCCAAAAAGATAAATTAGAATAATACAACATGTTGGATATAGAGAACATACAAACCCGTTATTTATTGAAACACGAATATTGAAAATCAATGACATAGTGAATTTGCAAACATTTAAAATTCTGCACAAAGCAAATTATAACCTGCTACCCAAGAATGTACAACAATTCTTCTCAACAAAAGAGGAGAAATATAACCTTAGAGGGAAATCCCATTTAAAACATTTGTATGCACATACAACACTTAAGATTTTTAGCATATCAGCATGTGGAATTAAATTATGGAATGGATTACATAAGGAAATCAAACAAAGCACCAATATGATTCTGTTTAAGAGACTGTTCAAACTACAAGTGTTCACAAAGTACAAAGAAAAACAATTATGATGAACATCTTGAAACTTAAAAAAAAAAGGAGATAATGATTATTTATGTATTTAATATTTGTTTACTTACTTATGCTATATTTTTTTATTTACTTATTTATTAATTCACTGTTCTGTTACAAACAGAAAACAAGGGAATAAGATAAAACTGTTATGACATGAAAAGGGGTAGGATTAAATAAACTCTCCTTCTTCCTACTCCTTTTCGGACTTGCTGTAATGAAACAACTGAAAATATGTGATGCATTACATTGTATCGTATGTATAATAAACTGAAACTGAACTGAACTGGTGTGACTCCACAACCCTACATCAGTATGCTAGAGTTATCAACTGTCGTTCACGCCACAGTATGTTATTTTGCAGCCATTGGAAAAAAGCACATACTGTCTGAGAGCCAGTATACAGTAGGAGTATAGGAGTGACGCCTCATAGAGTTGTTAATCATCTTTGTGTGGTTTCTAAACAAATAAACTACCCACACACAACAAATAAAGATGAATAAATCATTTCCCAACTTTAAAAGCACCACTATCCATTACTCGCAGAAACTAAGTCACCAATGAGTGCGATTGTTTATCCAAAAAACGTTAAAGAACACCGAATGAAAAACAAGGTGTTCTTTGGAATAGGGAAACAAAATCAACAAAACTGCAAAAACAAAAACAAACAAAAAAACGTGTTTCAGCCATCTTGCCTTCAGCAGGGGGACAAACTATTTTAAAGTACACCATGGGCCTGATTTACAAAAGATTTGTGTACTAAAACACCTGCAAACTTAATAGCACACGCAAAGCAGATCTACTAAACGTGTGCAAAGTGGGTTGTGTCTGTTAATTGAGCAGAATAAGGCATGCAATCCATTTTGCTTCTCTGTCCTCATTAATATGCAAAATATATGTGGGTCGTCAAAACGGCCACAATACTGCGAGGAGAAAATGCAAATCTAATTACTTAGCACAGGCAGGCTGATTTACTAAACTAGAAAGTGATTGTGGCACCTAAATTATCGTGTTTATTCTGCACGTCTAAAAAGTATGTGCAAACTGACAGTTACACACACGACTGTTGGATCAGTCCCGCTGCTACAAAGGCAGACAATGGACAGACAAAAATTATCCATCTTACTTGTGTGTGCAAAACATATTTGGACTGACATAAAATAAAATAAAAAGATTATTTGTCTATTCAGCAACATCCTTTTATAATTTTATACTGCATGCTGGGTAACTTAAAAGGCTGAATAAAACTAATTCAACTGATGGTGTCCTTTAGTGTTTTTTAATGGCGATCGTTTTTTCACATAGAAAATACCTGTATATTATGTATATTATATTATGTATATAACATATCTCCTATATAAAAACTATTTTTTGAAGTATTCAAAAAATCTGACTGCTTCTAATATGCCTGTAAAAAGTAGTACATGTCTCCTGCTTGTTTGAAAACATAGCAAAAACGCTAGTCTAGCATGTCATTGCTGTGAACAGTTTCAATTAAAAATGTTGTTTTTTGAAGGTGCACCCTACCCAGAAAACAATGATAACCCTATACCAGGGGTCGGCAACCCAAAATGTTGAAAGAGCCATATTGGACCAAAAATACAAAAAAAAATCTGTCTGGAGCCGCAAAAAATTAAAAGCCATATTACATACAGATAGTGTGTCATGAGATATCAATTGAATTAAGAGGACTTAAAGGAAACTAAATGACCTCAAATATAGCTACAAATGAGGCATAATGATGCAATATGTACATATAGCTAGCCTAAATAGCATGTTAGCATCGATTAGCTTGCAGTCATGCAGTGACCAAATATGTCTGATTAGCACTCCACACAAGTCAATAACATCAACAAAACTCACCTTTCATGTACAACGTTAAAAGTTTGGTGGACAAAATGAGACAGAAAAAGAAGTGGCATAAAACACGTCCTCGAAAGTTATACATGTAAACAAACTACGGTGAGTTCAAGGACCGCCATAATTAGTCGGACAAAACGGCGCTCGCCAAATACTCGAATCAGTGTAGCATGTTTAATATAAACAGTGTGCTTTGTAACAATTAGGGAGGCTTGTGTCATGTTTGTCCTCCTACATCAGGGGTCGGCAACCCGCGGCTCTAGAGCCGCATGCGGCTCTTTAGCGCCGCCCTAGTGGCTCTCTGGAGCTTTTTCAAAAATGTATGAAAAATGGAAAAAGATGAGGGGAAAAAAATATTTTTTTTTGTTTTAATAGGGTTTCTGTAGGAGGACAAACATGACACAAACCTCCCTAATTGTTATAAAGCACACTGTTTATATTAAACATGCTTCACTGATTTGAGTATTTGGCGAGCACCGTTTTGTCCGACTAATTTTGGCGGTCCTTGAACTCACCGTAGTTTGTTTACATGTATAACTTTCTCCGACTTTCTAGGACGTGTTTTATGCCACTTCTTTTTCTGTCTCATTTTGTCCACCAGACTTTTAACGTTGTGCATGCATGCACAAAGGTGAGTTTTGTTGATGTTATTGACTTGTGTGGAGTGGCAGTGCTAATCAGACATATTTGGTCACTGCATGACTGCAAGCTAATCGATGCTAACATGCTATTTAGGCTAGCTATATGTACATATTGTATCATTATGCCTCATCTGTAGGTATATTTGAGGTCATTTAGTATCCTTTATGTCATCTTAATTCAATTTATATCTCATGACACACTATCTGTATGTAATATGGCTTTTAATTTTTTGCGGCTCCAGATAGATTTGTTTTTGTATTTTTGGTTCAATATGGCTCTTTCAACATTTTGGGTTGCCGACCCCTGTCCTACATAAACCATATTAAAACAAAAAATAAATTTTTTCCCCTCATCTTTTTCCATTTTTCATACATTTTTTAAAAAGCTCCAGAGAGCCACTAGGGCGGGTTGCGGGTTGCCGACCCCTGCCCTATACCAATGTTCTACACATCCTTTTAAGCTAAGACCGGACCAAAATGCAAATGTAATTCAATATTCTGTTCACATAAGATTTTATTTGCAGCCTGTCAAGTGAATGCAAAAACAGATCAGTGGCAATTTTAGGAAATCGTAGTCATTTTCCAAAATCCTAGTAAAGACGGATCTTAACCGAGCTGACATTGAGCAAGGGTACGCCTCAGATGCATCTTCTGTCAATCACAGGTCTGAAGAAACTCATCCCCAGAAAAGACACATTATTAATGGGAAAAGGAAAGCAATATCAAGTTACACCTCCCAAGGAAGCCAAAATATACAGTGATGCCTTAATTTAAGTGTCTTGAGATAAGAGCTGCCTCTCAGCTAACTGTTATGCTTTAAGTTATTGCTTAAGTTAACCATGGTAAAGGAAAAAAAATGGGTGTGAAGGAGAGTGCCGAGAAGAAGTGGATGATATTTATTGAATTAAATAAATAAATAGTCAGAAACATGACAGAGGGTGTCACAAACTTGGCAAAGCAATTTGAGTGCATCACTGCTATTCTGCACCATACTGAAGCAGAATGAGGGCTAAACACCTGAAAGGAACCAACATCTATACAGGTAAAAGCCAGTAAATTAGAATATTTTGAAAAACGTGATTTATTTCAGTAATTGCATTCAAAAGGTGTAACTTGTACATTATATTTATTCATTGCACACAGACTGATGCATTCAAATGTTTATTTCATTTAATTTTGATGATTTGAAGTGGCAACAAATGAAAATCCAAAATTCCGTGTGTCACAAAATTAGAATATTACTTAAGGCTAATACAAAAAAGGGATTTTTAGAAATGTTGGCCAACTGAAAAGTATGAAAATGAAAAATATGAGCATGTACAATACTCAATACTTGGTTGGAGCTCCTTTTGCCTCAATTACTGCGTTAATGCGGCGTGGCATGGAGTCGATGAGTTTCTGGCACTGCTCAGGTGTTATGAGAGCCCAGGTTGCTCTGATAGTGGCCTTCAACTCTTCTGCGTTTTTGGGTCTGGCATTCTGCATCTTCCTTTTCACAATACCCCACAGATTTTCTATGGGGCTAAGGTCAGGGGAGTTGGCGGGCCAATTTAGAACAGAAATATCATGGTCCGTAAACCAGGCACGGGTAGATTTTGCGCTGTGTGCAGGCGCCAAGTCCTGTTGGAACTTGAAATCTCCATCTCCATAGAGCAGGTCAGCAGCAGGAAGCATGAAGTGCTCTAAAACTTGCTGGTAGACGGCTGCGTTGACCCTGGATCTCAGGAAACAGAGTGGACCGACACCAGCAGATGACATGGCACCCCAAACCATCACCCAACCATGCAAATTTTGCATTTCCTTTGGAAATCGAGGTCCCAGAGTCTGGAGGAAGACAGGAGAGGCACAGGATCCACGTTGCCTGAAGTCTAGTGTAAAGTTTCCACCATCAGTGATGGTTTGGGGTGCCATGTCATCTGCTGGTGTCGGTCCACTCTGTTTCCTGAGATCCAGGGTCAACGCAGCCGTCTACCAGCAAGTTTTAGAGCACTTCATGCTTCCTGCTGCTGACCTGCTCTATGGAGATGGAGATTTCAAGTTCCAACAGGACTTGGCGCCTGCACACAGCGCAAAATCTACCCGTGCCTGGTTTACGGACCATGGTATTTCTGTTCTAAATTGGCCCGCCAACTCCCCTGACCTTAGCCCCATAGAAAATCTGTGGGGTATTGTGAAAAGGAAGATGCAGAATGCCAGACCCAAAAACGCAAAAGAGTTGAAGGCCACTATCAGAGCAACCTGGGCTCTCATAACACCTGAGCAGTGCCAGAAACTCATCGACTCCATGCCACGCCGCATTAACGCAGTAATTGAGGCAAAAGGAGCTCCAACCAAGTATTGAGTATTGTACATGCTCATATTTTTCATTTTCATACTTTTCAGTTGGCCAACATTTCTAAAAATCCCTTTTTTGTATTAGCCTTAAGTAATATTCTAATTTTGTGACACACGGAATTTTGGATTTTCATTTGTTGCCACTTCAAATCATCAAACTTAAATGAAATAAACATTTGAATGCATCAGTCTGTGTGCAATGAATAAATATAATGTACAAGTTACACCTTTTGAATGCAATTACTGAAATAAATCAAGTTTTTCAAAATATTCTAATTTACTGGCTTTTACCTGTATGAATGAGGAACTTCCAGACGCTGTGCAGCAGAAACGGAAGGAACTGCTGCCTGCCTTGAGAGCTGCCAGGGAGAGGGGGGACATAGCCTATCTTTGTTATGACAAACTCATCTCTCACCCACCATCACAGCCACAAAGAAACGAAAGTAACACAGATCAAAAATAGGAAATACTGTTATGCATAGGCTTCTTAGTTTATGGTAACTTCAGAACATGCACTGACTGACAAATAATTTAATAATGCAACTTTAATCTTCCATCAGAAGGCTTGGTAATTGTTCATGGGAATATCTGTATTATAAGGTACAAGATGCATGAACTAAATAGCCTTGTGCTGGACAACTTTTTTACATTGCTAATTATTTCAGTGATTTTATCATTAAGGTGAACAAATTAGGGCAGAATCATTGTGGCACAGATCACAATAGTTGTGACCTGTTCAAAAATAAAATAATGAATGGTAGAAGTTGTACATTTTAATTCAATTGTGGAGATGAGCGTCATGTTCAAGAACTGCTGAAAGCACTTCCTAAATATGGATGTGTCGGTACAGGCAGTCTCGATAGATAAGGTGTTAAACATCGCTGCTGATTACATTTCTCTTCCATTATGTCATATATTTAATAGATGTCTGCTATGTGGGGTATTTCTTACATTGTGAAAAGAAGGTAGAATTATTGAACTTCTTAATAACAATAAGTTACCTTTCTGTGGTCCAAATAGTCGACCTATAAGTATAAATATCAACATGCTTAAAGAAAGGGCCACTCCACTCAGACTGCCACAGCTCTTATTCAAATGACTGGCGGTTGGTCGGGGGCGATTACCACCTCAAAAATTGCTGGAGCAGTCATGTTAGATTTCAGCGCCGCCTTTGACGCAATTGATCATGATATTCTACTTGATAAACTTTCATTTTCTTTTTGCCTATCGTTCACAATCATTATGAGGGACAAGAACACATATTTTTTTAGGATTTTAAAGACAATAAAAATCGCTTGTACGATGTGGCTAATGGGAGTCACCGTTGTAGCCTTCAAAGCCCTCTAATCAATCAATCAATCAATCAATCTTTATTTATATAGCCCTAAATCACAAGTGTCTCAAAGGGCTGCACAAGCCACAACGACATCCTCGGTACAAAGCCCACATAAGGGCAAGGAAAAACTCACCCCAGTGGGACGTCGATGTGAATGACTATGAGAAACCTTGGAGAGGACCGCATATGTGGGTAACCCCCCCTCTAGGGGAGACCGAAAGCAATGGATGTCGAGTGGGTCTGACATAATATTGTGAGAGTCCAGTCCATAGTGGATCCAACATAATAGTAAGAGTCCAGTCCATAGTGGGGCCAGCAGGACACCATCCCGAGTGGAGACGGGTCAGCAGCGCAGAGATGTTCCCAGCCGATGCACAGGCGAGCGGTCCACCCCGGGTCCCGACTCTGGACAGCCAGCACTTCATCCATGGCCACCGGACCTGTGCCCCCCCCCACCTCAAGGAAAAGGGGAGCAGAGGAGAAAAGAAAAGAAACGGCAGATCAACTGGTCTAACAGGGGGGCTATTTAAAGGCTAGAGTATACAAATGAGTTTTAAGATGGGACTTAAATGTTTCTACTGAGGTAGCATCTCTAATTGTTACCGGGAGGGCGTTCCATAGTACTGGAGCCCGAATAGAAAACGCTCTATAGCCCGCAGACTTTTTTTGGGCTCTGGGAATCACTAATAAGCCGGAGTTCTTTGAACGCAAATTTCTTGCCGGGACATATGGTACAATGCAATCGACAAGATAGGACGGAGCTAGACCGTGTAGTATTTTATACGTAAGTAGTAAAACCTTAAAGTCACATCTTAAGTGCACAGGAAGCCAGTGCAGGTGAGCCAGTATAGGCGTAATATGATCAAACTTTCTTGTTCTTGTCAAAAGTCTAGCAGCCGCATTTTGTACCAATTGTAGTCTTTTAATGCTAGACATAGGGAGACCCGAAAATAATACGTTACAGTAGTCGAGACGAGACGTAACGAACGCATGAATAATGATCTCAGCGTCGCTAGTGGATAAAATAGAACAAATTTTAGCGATATTGCGGAGATGAAAGAAGGCCGTTTTAGTAACACTCTTAATGTGTGACTCAAAGGAGAGAGTTGGGTCGAAGATAATACCCAGATTCTTTACTGATTCGCCTTGTGTAATTGTTTGGTTGTCAAATGTTAAGGTGGTATTATTAAATAAATGTCGGTGTTTAGCAGGACCGATAATCAGCATTTCCGTTTTCTTGGCGTTGAGTTGCAAGAAGTTAGCGGACATCCATTGTTTAATTTCATTAAGACACGCCTCCAGCTGACTACAATCCGGCGTGTTGGTCAGCTTTAGGGGCATGTAGAGTTGGGTGTCATCAGCATAACAATGAAAGCTAACACCGTATTTGCGTATGATGTCGCCTAGCGGCAGCATGTAAATACTACAGAGTGCAGGGCCAAGAACCGAACCCTGAGGAACTCCGCACGTTACCTTAACATAGTCCGAGGTCACATTATTATGGGAGACGCATTGCATCCTGTCAGTAAGATAAGAGTTCAACCACGACAAAGCTAAGTCTGACATACCAATACGTGTTTTGATACGCTCTAATAAAATATTATGATCGACGGTATCGAAAGCAGCGCTAAGATCAAGAAGCAGCAACATAGATGACGCATCAGAATCCGTCGTTAGCAGTAGATCATTAGTCATTTTTGTGAGGGCTGTCTCCGTAGAGTGATTTGCCCTGAAACCGGATTGAAAAGGTTCACAGAGATTGTTAGACACTAAGTGTTCATTTAGCTTCTGTGCGACAATTTTTTCGAGGATTTTCGAAATAAAGGGAAGGTGGGACACCGGCCGGTAGTTTACCATGAGGTCAGGATCGAGGTTAGGTCTTTTGAGCAGAGGATGAATAACCGCTTTCTTGAATGCTAGGGGAACAGTGCCAGAGGAAAGTGATAAGTTTATAATATTTAGCACTGATGGACCTAATAATACAAAAAGCTCCTTGATAAGTTTCCCAGGAAGTGGGTCAAGTAAACATGTTGTTTGTTTTATCCCACTTACACGCTGTAATAGTTCCTCTAATGTTATTTCATCAAAAAGAGAGAGACTATTTTGTATTGCAGTATCCGTCGTAGATACAGTTGTATCTGTGTTAATAGAACCCAGTTGTAGCTGGGATGCGTTGTCTTTAATCTCCTTTCTAATGAGTTCAATTTTCTTATTAAAGAAATTCATAAAGTCATCTGCCGAGTGGGTGGAGCTATTGGGAGGAGTCCCTTGTTGGGTTAGCGATGCTACTGTACTAAACAAAAATTTAGGGTCGTTTTTGTTGAGGCGGATGAGATTTGAGTAATATTTAGCTTTAGCTAAGGTAAGCATGCGTTTATACGATATTAAACTATCACTCCATGCTTGATGGAAAACCTCAAGCTTGGTCGCGCGCCATTTGCGTTCCAACTTTCTACATGATAATTTATGAGCTCTGGTTTCTTCTGTAAACCATGGGGTGCGCCTTTTAGGGGCCCTTTTTTGTTTTAGCGGTGCTATACTATCAATGGTTTTGCGCAGGGCATTGTCAAAGTTGTTAGTGAGGTTATCAATAGAGCCGACATAATTTGGGAATGGTGCCATTACCGAAGGCAGTAGGTCAGCAAGAGTCATCGTTGTGGCAGCATTAATGTTGCGGCTGCTATAGCAGTAATTATTATTATTAGTTTGTTGACAATGAGTCAGAACTTCAAATTTTATAAGGTAATGATCGGACATTACTTTAGTATACGGGAGTACCATAACTTTGGAGGTGGTGACACCCCTGACCAGCACTAGATCTATCGTATTGCCGTTGCGATGCGTAGGTTCATTTATTATTTGTGTAAGACCACAGCTATCAATTATAGTCTGGAGCGCCACGCACTGAGGGTCCGATGGGGTATTCATATGGATATTAAAGTCCCCCATTATGATTATATTGTCTGCGTGCGTCACTAGATCAGCAACGAACTCTGAGAATTCATTAATAAAGTTCGAGTAGGGCCCTGGGGGGCGGTAGATAACAGCCATATCGAGAGGCAGCGGTGCGACAGACCTCATAGTAAGCACCTCAAACGATTTGTATTTATTATTTAGGTTAGGGGTAAGGTTAAAGTTTTCATTGTATATTAGTGCGACCCCCCCACCCCTTTTAAGGGGACGGGCAATATGCGCATTCATATAGTTAGGAGGAGATGCCTCATTTAGCGCAAAAAAATCGTCTGGTTTGAGCCAGGTTTCGCTAAGACCAATGACGTTAAGATTGTTGTCTCTAATGACCTCATTAACTAATAACGTTTTGGGAGACAATGATCTTATGTTTAAAAAGCCCATATTATAAGTATTGGGCTGTTTTGACGAGTTTTTGTTTAAATTATCCGTAGTAGAAATATTAATAATGTTGCGTTTATTATACGTAGTGCACTTTAAATAGTTTCGACCATATCTAGGAATTGATACGACGGGAATTTTCAGATTGTTTGCTTGATGCTGCGATCGACTGAACGCATCATGATTTGCCACCTCAGTAGAATGCATATCTACCCCGGACACATTCACAACAGAAAACACATTATGTGAGTTGTGTGTTATTCTAAGAAAATTGCTATGCGTACAGGAATTATCCAGCCTGGTGCTGGCTAGTTCTAGCTGACTCCTCACCCGGACTAGCAGGCTCTGTAATTGCCTGTGACCGGGCTTGCTCTAGTGTAGTTAGTCAAATGTGACTTAAACAGTAGTCTATGTTCTTAGACAGGATGATGGCGCCTTCCTGGTTAGGGTGAAGGCCGTCCCTCATCAGCAAGCCTGGTTTGCCCCAGAAAGAGGGCCAATTATCAATAAACGTTAGTCCCTGTTGTCTACAGAAGCTAGCCAGCCACTTGTTAAGCGAGACTAATCTGCTATATCTCTCATCATTGCCTCTCGCAGGCAGGGGGCCAGAGACAATTACTCGATGCCTGGACATCTTTCTAGCGAGATCACAAGTCCTGGCTATGTTTCTCTTTGTAATCTCTGACTGTCTCATTCTAGTGTCATTGGAGCCAACGTGTACAACTATATTCGCATAACTGGTGGTGCGATTAGCCTGTCGTACGTGTTTAGTGAAGTGAAGTGAAGTGAATTATATTTATATAGCGCTTTTTCTCAAGTGACTCAAAGCGCTTTACATAGTGAAACCCAATATCTAAGTTACATTTTTAAACCAGTGTGGGTGGCACTGGGAGCAGGTGGGTAAAGTGTCTTGCCCAAGGACACAACGGCAGTGACTAGGATGGCGGAAGCGGGGATCGAACCTGCAACCCTCAAGTTGATGGCACGGCCGCTCTACCAACCGAGCTATACCGCCCTAGGCCTGTTGCGAGTTAGCTCCCTAAGATTAGCCTCAATGTCAGGTGCTCTGGCCCCAGGGATGAACTTAATTGTGGCTGGTTTGCTAAGCTTTATGTTTCAGGTGATGGAGTCCCCTATGACTAAGGTGTGGTGCCTGGTAGACTGGGGTGTAGGACTAGCTAAAGAGCTAAATCTATTATGCGTCTCAACCGGTACACCGTAGCTTGTAGGCCGCTTAGGACTACTACAGGCTGGGCTAGTTAGCTCGCTACAGCTAACGCTAGCAGATGTGTCCGCAACATCTAAAGTTACGAGATTACTCTGCTCTAACTGGCGGACACAGCCCTCTAGCAGAGCCAGCCTCTCCGTGAGTAAGGTGCAAGACGCACAGGAAGCCATACTCACGGTGTTTTCTGTCACCGAGTGAAGTTCCTGCTGTCTTCCGAGAAGTCCCAGGTGTGCAGGAGTAGATTCCTTCTGACCGGCGACCGGCGACGCCTTTCTCCGCGCTAGCTTCGTTAGCTTAGCAGCTAGCTGCTAGCTAGCTGCGGGAGGGGTGGTGAGACAGAGATCGGGTGATTTGCAAGTTAAATAGTACTACTAAATATGTTGAGAAAGTAATAAAGAAAGCTGCAGAACAATTAAAAGCACACAAATAGAACGATACTTAGCTTTTTCGAAACAGCGAGCAGTCAGCGAGCAGTCACGCACGGTGAACCGGAACCGGAAGTAAAGCAATTTCAAAACCCTCCATCAACGTTTTATATACACAGTGCAAGTCTATAAGTAATGTAGTAACAGACACGTTCAAAACAATATGTAATATGTTCAATATTTAAAGTTTTGTTATAATTTCAATAATTTCCAGGACTGATTTCGTCCACGCATTGATTTCTGTTCCACAGCAGTGCATGTCTGACTTCCGGCAACAAATATGTGTTCCTACTTCCGGAATCAAACACAAGTGTGTTTTCTAATCATGGCAAACTTGGTAACAGACAACGAAGATGACTATTTTTGGACAAATGAGGATTTACAACCTTATACTTTTGGCACTAAATATATTGCTGCTTATACAAACCCTGTTTCCATATGAGTTGGGAAATTGTGTTGGATGTAAATATAAACGGAATACAATGATTTGCAAATCCTTTTCAACCCATATTCAATTGAATGCACTACAAAGACAAGATATTTGATGTTCAAACTCATAAACTTTTTTTTTTTTTTTGCAAATAATAATTAACTTAGAATTTCATGGCTGCAACACGTGCCAAAGTAGTTGGGAAAGGGCATGTTCACCACTGTGTTACATGGCCTTTCCTTTTAACAACACTCAGTAAACATTTGGGAACTGAGGAGACACATTTTTTAAGCTACTCAGGTGGAATTCTTTCCCATTCTTGCTTGATGTACAGCTTAAGTTGTTCAACAGTCCGGGGGTCTCCGTTGTGGTATTTTAGGCTTCATAATGCGCCACACATTTTCAATGGGAGACAGGTCTGGACTACAGGCAGGCCAGTCTAGTACCCGCATTATTTTACTATGAAGCCACGTTGATGTAACATGTGGCTTGGCATTGTCTTGCTGAAATAAGCAGGGCCGTTAACGTTGCTTGGATGGCAACATATGTTGCTCCAAAACCTGTATGTACCTTTCAGCTTTAATGGCCCCTTCACAGATGTGTAAGTTACCCATGTCTTGGGCACTAATACACCCCCATACCATCACAGATGCTGGCTTTTCAACTTTGCGCCTATAACAATCCGGATGGTTCTTTTCCTCTTTGGTCCGGAGGACACAACGTCCACAGTTTCCAAAAACAAATTGAAATGTGGACTCGTCAGACAACAGAACACTTTTCCACTTTGTATCAGTCCATCTTAGATGAGCTCAGGCCCAGCGAAGCCGACGGCGTTTCTGGGTGTTGTTGATAAACGGTTTTCGCCTTGCATAGGAGAGTTTTAACTTGCACTTACAGATGTAGCGACCAACTGTAGTTACTGACAGTGGGTTTCTGAAGTGTTCCTGAGCCCACGTGGTGATATCCTTTACACACCGATGTCGCTTGTTGATGCAGTACAGCCTGAGGGATCGAAGGTCACGGGCTTAGCTGCTTACATGCAGTGATTTCTCCAGATTCTCTGAACCCTTTGATGATTTTATGGACCTTAGATGGTGAAATCCCTAAATTCCTTGCAATAGCTGGTTGAGAAAGGTTTTTCTTAAACTGTTCAACAATTTGCTCACGCATTTGTTGACAAAGTGGTGACCCTCGCCCCATCCTTGTTTGTGAATGACTGAGCATTTCATGGAATCTACTTTTATACCCAATCATGGCACCCACCTGTTCCCAATTTGCCTGTTCACCTGTGGGATGTTCCAAATAAGTGTTTGATGAGCATTCCTCAACTTTATCAGTATTTATTGCCACCTTTCCCAACTTCTTTGTCATGTGTTGCTGACATCAAATTTTAAAATTAATGATTATTTGCAAAAAAAAAATGTTTATCAGTTTGAACATCAAATATGTTGTCTTTGTAGCATATTCAACTGAATATGGGTTGAAAATGATTTGCAAATCATTGTATTCCGTTTATATTTACATCTAACACAATTTCCCAACTCATATGGAAACGGGGTTTGTATAAGTGAGCAGGAAGGAAGAGTGAGACGTTGAAGCAGACGGAAGCCGGGAGAAGGGATGAAAGCGATTTTGACGCTATAAATATGGAACTTGGAGCCAAATTATTTTAACATAAATGGATTGCTTACCCAAAATCAACCGGAAACGTCCCCGGTCAGCTGGACCAGACGAACAACTGTCCATCGAGTGAGTCACTTTAATATTGATCATGATACACGCAGCACGCCATGCGTGTTAGTACAACTACAGCACATACCGTACGCTCTCTGGCTAGCTCAGCTGTGCACGAACAAAACAATAAATGTGGGCTAATACTTTACAGATACTGTAATGTGATTGTTCATGTTTTTCAGTCATTACAGGTTATTGTCCTATCGCAGTGTTGTGCATTACAAACTCAAACGTGTTTCGTGTTGACGTAGAAGCTAGCTTATCTCTTGCCGTAGCTAGCTTTTATGGCTAATACCGTAGCATGGCGATGTGTTACTACGATAGAAAAAGAGTTCCTCAGTGTTCGCTCTTAAAATAACAATGTGGCTACAATTTGGGTATTATACAGGTTACGGAATTTAAATTACTGTAAGTAGCCTATTGTTGCCAGTTTTTGAATGCATTTTTAAAGTGATTTAGAGGTAGAATTGATTGTTCTCATTATCTGCATTGCGAGCCACCTAGAACGAGCAGATTTTTACATGTTAGAAAGCGGAAAGAAAAAAAAACTTTTGTCCTTTTGTCTCTCATATTGATTGTGAACAATAGGCAAAATTCCGAAAAAAGTGCAGTTCCCCTTTAAGGTTTCAGCCAATCAGCGACTACTCTGCAGATGAGTTATCTTTCTTCTAAAAAAGAAATGGTCTTTCATAATGCTAGTTTATAGTATGTTGGCATACGGGATTCCTCAGGAAAGTTGTTTAGGACCTCTGCTATTTCTTTCACTAATGACTTATCCTGTGCTGTGAATAGTCCCGTTGTAACAATGTCCGCGGATGATCCGACTGAATACTATACTGCTAGCTCATGCAATTAATTAAACCAAGTTTTGTCCAGCAAGTTGAAAGTAATGTATCATTCGATAAAAGCTAACAGATTAGCCTTAAATATATATGTAAAACTAAGGGTATTGTTTTTGGGTCGTGACATAAATTAGTTTCTACACCTAAACTATCGTGGATTGAGCATTTAAATACAGTGGGTAAAAAAAAATGGGTTAAGGTATTGCAGTCACAAGAAAGTGTTCTTCCTATGTACATTCTGACATCCTGGGGCAAGTTTGTAAATCACTAATTGTGTGTCACTTGGATTATTTCTCAACAGTATGGTCATTCACGGCGAAAACAACTCTTGTTGAATTACACATTGCTCAAAACAAGGCTGCGAGACTGGCTCTGCGCTAGTATTGATAAGATGCATTCTAGCCTCTCAATAATCAAAGGGTTTCTTCAGGTTTGGCCACATTTTTCTGTTGTGTTACTGACTCAAAAATACCCTCATTTTTGTTTGATCAGACTGACTGTTGTATTGATGAACATACTGTAATCACAATACAAGATATGCTGTTAACGGTCATGTTGTCATTCCTAGTTCAAAGACAAACTCAATGAAAAAAAGACAGTAACTTATAGAGTCGTTGCTTATTGGAATAACATACCTCTTGATATTTGTCTAACTAAAGTTAAATCAGCCTCTAAGAAAAGAGTGCAAAGGTTAGGGTTACTGGAATGGAAATGACCAAAGTTGAGGGAATAACCCAAACTAAATTAATTTGTGTTACTTCATGTGTTATTTTGTACAAGTGTTGATTTTTCATGTTGATTGATGCAATTGAATGTTTTTTATACATATATTGATATTGATTAATTATAATGTGAACTCGTGTCATACATTCTTGTAGTTTCATTATTTTCTTATGTGTTTTGCAATGTTTTTAAATTGTTATGTAATATGTAACGTTTTGCGTGGACCCCAGTAAGACTAGCTAATAGGGATGATGTTTGATAAGAAATTATCGAGTTCGAGCCCATTATCCAATCCTCTTATCGAACCGATTCCTTATCGATTCTCTTATCGAATCCAGATAGGTTGTTGTATATGGAAAAAAACACAATATTTGGTTTAACAAAAGCTCACTTTCATTTTAAAAGAAAAAAATAAAATAAAATAAATAAATAAATATTGACTGTACCCCCCTAAAAAAAAAATAAAAAAAAATATTGACTGTTGTTACCCAAAGTATATTAAGTGGGATTTTTCAGAAAAACAAATATATACAGTAACACAAAAACAACCTGTCTCTGTGATCACTATAGGTGAATAGCCATGCCTTGAGGCGTTTTTTCCGGTCCATTATTTTTGCTGGTTGTGTGACCTCACAGGAAATAACGCAGCTCAGTCATTATG
This sequence comes from Nerophis lumbriciformis, assembly GCF_033978685.3. Classification (NCBI taxonomy): domain Eukaryota; kingdom Metazoa; phylum Chordata; class Actinopteri; order Syngnathiformes; family Syngnathidae; genus Nerophis; species Nerophis lumbriciformis. Next base: position 31,006,842 of record NC_084556.2, read on the forward strand.
AGCTACGTCATTTCCTGTGATGTCCCACAGGGCATTTCTTGTGGGACGGGATTCGTTCCCAGGGATTTGAATAAAGAACCAACTCTTTTTCTTTACTATAGTGGCCTCGATAACGGGAACCGGTTTTCAAAAAGGGATTAGAGTCCATGGAATCGGTTCTTTTCTTATCGAACAGTTCTTTTCTTATCGAACAACCGGGAGAACCGGTTTCGAACATCATCTCTACTAGCTAATGGGGATCCTTTTTAAATAAACAAATAGCGCCAGTTAAGAACATTACAATAATATCTAAACGGCAAACATTTATCCACTAAAATATGAAGAAGCTGATGATTTTGTGTTGGATCCAGAAGCAGCTAGAAGGACATACCGTAGAAGTCCGCTCTCCACTCCGCTTCACTCTCTCTACTATACAATGTTGTTACGTTACTTCATAAAACTACTGCAGTATGTTAGTCGTACGTGTTATTTTATTGTTTTATACAATATTTATTCTCTAAAAGTTAGTATTTCTTTTTTTAAAAGGCATGTAACATTGTGCTGTTTTGGGGGCACCAACCACCAATTACCGTAAATTGATTTAAATGTATTCCAATGGCAGGCGTTGATTTGAGATACAAGTGTTTTGAGTTAAGAACTCCGTCACAGAACCAATTGAGCTTGTAAGTTGAGGTACTAATGTACTTCTAAAGACAAGGACTTGCTAATCAAATATTGTCTTCAGCCTTAAATCTATATTTGTAAACTATATGAAATACACCTAAGCTGCCATTTCTTTTTGCCAGCAGTCAGAAGGAGGCCTTGGCGTGAACATGCGTTGTATGCTAATAAAGCAGAAGACCACATTTTATGTCCACAACCCAAACATTCATCTCTCTCCAAGTGCATGCAGCGCCTTCTCAAGCACTCCTTTCTGCACGTCTTCAATTTATGTGCGAGACAAGGGGAACGGACAAACAAAAAAAGTGATAATTTATATGAGGCTGAGTCTGCAGCCGTGGACGTGTTTGACTCATAAAAGCAGCAGCATGATGCTTTGCCGGGTAACGCAGCCTCACCAGCAGCAGGATGATGTGCTGCTCCGAAGCAATCATGTGAAAAACAACTGGGTGGAAGGAATAGCAGTAAAACACGACTTCCAGCAGCTCTCATTCCTCTTGCACGCTTTCTTCCTGCTTACGGCTGGCAGATAGGCGACTGGAGAGTCTAGAATGGGCGATGGGTCAAGGGACAATCGGGTGAAACCAGATAGGCTGCAACTGGTGGACCCACTGCTACAGGTGGAATATTTTTGTTTGCGTTATCATATTGATATCAAATATTCGATATCAGCAAAAAAATTAATATCGGATTATATCGGCTTGTATCTAAAATGTCCGATTTCAAGCAGTCCTGCAGCCCGTTTACTTGTGCAAAGCCCGACAGCCAGTTAACATTTAAATGTCCTCCAATAAGCACACAACGTTGGTCTTTTCTTTGTTTTTAGTGAAGTAATTTACAAAAGGTAAACATGGTAGGCTACAGGGCGCAGGCTATAAGGAGCTGGCAACTACACAACAGCTGAGCACTCAGTAGCAAATAAGCTAGACATAGACAGACAGTGTCTTTAATTGAACAATATTGAAGTCTAAAACATCGCATTTATCAATATAAACAAGTATCAAATAATTAAAGTTACATATTACTTACACGTACAGTCTCTAAGGCAAACGCGTATTAGAAAGTATCCAGTAACAAACGTGTCCGCATCACTCAACTTCCTGCATCTTGCTCTTAATCCAATTAATCATTGTGACTATTAAATGTCACCAAAACAACAATTAACACTCCACTTCTAAAACATAAAATATGTCATAAAGATTTGAGGTTAATATATTCATACCTACCACTGTTCTCTGAGTAATTTCACTTGATGTTTTCTAACGTTCCACTAGGGCTGGGCAGTATACCGGTAAAATGAGTTAAACCGGTATATTTAAGAAAGAGGTATGTATTTGAGACAATACCGATATATAATAACTTTTGATGCTGCCTTCGACAGTTACTCCCGCTGTTTACCGACGGTTCATTGATTAATTGAAAATCACATCGCGTCAACGCCCGCCGCGGGCCTTCGCGATGATTCGTTTTAATAATATTTGAACTACATTTGTTAAAGAGAAGTTACATTAGTACCCAAATGAGAGCTACTGTGTGGAACAATTTCCCTTGTGGATCATTAAAGTTTGTCTAAGTCTAAATTACTTTTTGGGTTAAGTAACAAGTAGCTTATTCAATCACTTTTTTTAAATTATTTTCAGAACAGTGGTAGTAACAGTACTGTGGTGTTGAGTTTAAAATAAACACTTTGGACGTTTTGTTTAAAATACCAATATGTACTGTTTGTCGCCATTTGGTCTAAAAATACCGGGATACCAGTTTGGTACATATCACCCAGCCTTACATTCTACACAAAAAAATATTAAAAGTATGTACTGGCATAGACCTTCACCAAGGCCAAAAAAATCACATGTTTGTGTGACTGATTGAAAAGTGGCCCCGATGCAAGTAGATAAACGGCAAAACCACCTCGATTTGCAACAAAATGTCAGAGATTGTGTTTTGGCTTAAGCGTCACCTCTCCACACAGTTTTGTGATTATGATTGTTTTGCAATCATGCAAGCTGATTAACTAAAATCAAAACATGATGCACTCTGATAATTTGCTGCTGATTTTATTTTTCACACTGTCAGATATATCAGCGAATCTTGTTTGATTTCAACAATACAAGAGTGTTTTGCTTTCTCTTTGACTTTTTGCCATTGTGTTAATTGTGATATCACCACTACTAAAACTTTGAGATAGCATTTTGTTTAATATGAGCAATTAGTTCAAGTCATTAATTCGTGTTCTACCGCTGGAGTGAGCTGGAGCCTAGCCCAGCTGATGTTGGAACACCCTGGATGTTTTTTTTACCAGTCATTCACAAGTTAAATACATAGACATCAGTATCAGAATCAGATTCATTTTTGTTTACAAGTATGATGCATATAATTTGGAGTTAAAGGCCTCAAGCGTCTTTATTCATGCTTGAACGATACACGAGCTTCCAGCTAGGTGGGAGTAGTGCTTGCATACATCAACAGGCTGACAAGGAAATATGACCAATTATACATAACTATTGTTTTTACCGATAATCAGTGTTAGGACTAACGCGTTACAAAGAGAAGAGGCGCTGTGTGTGTGTCTGAGTGTGCGTCCTCTTTTCCCCGGACATGTCTTCCTTTGTGGGGCTGTCCGGGCGGAGTTTCTTAAATGCCTCAAATGTCCGGCATTTTGAGTTAGGGTTGCGTGTATTTTCAATGTACGTTCAGGGTTATGAAGGGGTTAAAAACAAAACAAATTGTGCGCACGCAGCAGCATTCGTGAGGGAGGGGCAGGGACAGAGATAGCGAGAGAGCGAGAGAGTGGATTGATTGATTGAGACTTTTATTAGTAGATTGTACAGTACAGTACAAATTCCGTACAATTGACCACTAAATGGTAACACCCGAATAAGTTTTTCAATTTGTTTAAGTCGGGGTCCACATTAATCAATTTCTTTCAAACTGTCATTGCTCAAAACATAATATTGAATCAAAATCAATGTAATTATGAATTATTGACCTATCCAAAGTTCCGATTACCGGTACTTCACATCAAATATTCCACTTTGAAAAATATTTTGTTGTGTTTGTAGTAAGTGTTCTGTCTGGTGGGATTAAAGATTGCTAAATAAAATTAACTTTTAGCCAGAGGTGGTAATAAGGTGAGACATATATTAAGGTACATTTTGGTTAAATTGTACTTTTCAACTAACATCGTGGAATAGCAAATGCATGCAAAGTCTACTGTTTAATACTTGCAAATGAGACTCAGAAGTGTAAGAAATAAAGATATAACAACTGGACAGAAAGCGGCTTGAAGACGGTCTGTGAAACATCATTTATGCAAGATTTTGACTAAAGAACCACCTGTACATGTTATGTTGACCAGAAGTAAATGTAAATGTGTGTTATTCATTATAATCCATCCATCTATCCATGCACTGTCTATTGCTTGTCCCACTAGTCCCTTCAAACATTGTTTCCGAAAGGCAGAAATCTCTTTAAAGTAGAAAAAAGAAACCCAGGAATATGCAGATCTATACATCGCTGACTGTAGTGAGTACCTAATACATTAAGAAAATGAAGTTGCCTGCCATTTTTAGCGCACCTACACAAAAAGATTGTCCTCACATGGTGTAAAGAACTGTAGTTAATGCATTTTCAGACGGCGGTCATGATATCGAAATGACAAGGCAAGGCTGAAACAAAAGCAGGCATATAAAGAAATTGCAAATTAATTTCACAAATGACTTCTCTAAACTCGTATAAGTTCTTCTGCTTGACTAGGTGCTGAAATGACATTGCGAGCATGTGACAGTAGTGTCCATGCACCAGCAGGTGTTCTTCATGCAGTAGATGGTCGTTACATGCACAGTAAAAGGTGATCTTTAATTAATTGTCTTCAACACAGAAAAGCACTAAACACCACCTCTTACCGCACACTTCATTAATATGCCTGCACAATCAAATAGGAGCCAATACAAAAGCTCGATCAAAGCAAGTGATTGACGAACATCGTCGATTGCCATAGCCTTGACATATACAATATAGCAGTATTAATCTGTTCCAAAATGTTCCAAATCATGCTAAAAACCCCCAAAAAATATTGTAACTCTAATTAAATTATCTTATTGTGTAGTCGTACTAAATGACCAACACACACAGACTTGTGGTGTTAGCTTGCTAGCTAAGGTACTACAGAGTCAACCAGTGATGATGATATAAACATATAATATAATATGTATACATCGTACACTGATATATTATGTAAATATTACATATATTTTATATTGCTACTACGGTACATTTTTAGTCTATTTTATACCTGCATTGTCCTTTCTATCCTTACACTTTCCATCCTTTGTTACTGAGCTACTGTGTAGAACAATTTCCCCAAAAAAGGGACAAGCGGTAGAAAATGGATGGATGGATTGATCATTAAAGTTTGTCTAATGTCTAATGTCATTGAGGGGCGGGTGTTCTGGCAAGACATGCTGCCCCTTGGAATGCATCACCCCGTGCATCTGCACATGTGTATGAGTCCAAGGAATGTAAAAATGAAATTGTGCATTGAAGTGCTCTTTCACAATCGTTACACGAAATAACGCATATATTTGTGTTTTATCTCTCTACAAACAATGATGTGATTTATTGGTTTATGTCTTTTTGTTTTTTTTTGCTGGGAAATTGAAGGCATGCCTTGCGCCACTGGTTTTCTGACATTTTCACATGAAACCTTAAACATTGCACATTAGATGCATTAATAGTTTGTAGTTTGAAACATGTATATCAAATGACAAAACATGGTTGAACTCACATAAAACAACAATACTAAGTCACCAATTTATGAATTCTATGTTCGGACACCTGAGCACATGGAGTGATATGCGGATAAATGGACTAGTTTGTTAGGCGCAACTAAGACATATTTTTGGGCAATAATTTTTACCAAAAAGTGATTCCTACAAATGGTGCAAAGTCTTGGGTCACCATTGCATATATCATTTTACATTTTTAATTGGTTCTGTGACGGAGCTCTTAGCTCAAAATACTTGTATCGCAAATCAACGTCATATTGAAATGCATTGAAATCAATGTCAATGGTGCTCTTAAAATAGCACAATTCCAATACAGTATGTAACATCCATCCATTTTCTACTGCTTGTCCCTGCCTTTTAAAAAGAAAAACACATTTTTGGATAGGAATTATTGTATGATGAACAATACAATAGAATGTACTACTAACAAAGTAGTTTTATGAAGTAATGTAATATTAAAGGCATGAGGTGGCGACTTGTCCAGGGTGTACACCGCCTTCCACCCGATTGTAGCTGAGATAGGCTCTAGCGCCCCCCGCTACCCCGAAAGGAATAAGCGGTAGAAAATGGATGGATGGATGGATGGATGTAATATTTAGGTAGGCTGGCTTATTTCTCGTAAACGCAGGCGATTTACCTCCATCTCGTTTGGGAAGATGCAGCACAAAGCAAACTTTTTGTGTGAATAAAATAGAAAACACCACCAAATCCTGGACGCTCGAGGAGACCTGCTGTTTTTTTTCCATTTGGACACTCATAAAAGTAGTTAATTTTTTAAAATACAAGTAAGCGGTAAGTATTCGGGTAATACTGCAGCTGCCTGGTTGTCGTTCCTTCGACCAAATCAGCTACAAAGCAAATATGTTTAAGGGAATATCAAAACCATAACTGGGAAGAAGTGACAGTGTTTGAAGATGAATGAATGCCATATTTCGACCACGATTCAAGATTTTAATGCTTATTTTCTGAAGAATTTGATGTGTTATTTTTTTTTATAAAAATGTTTCCAACACTAGAACATGTGTGCTGTGTTTAGGTTAGGTTCCTTTATTAGAAGTCAAAGGTTAATTTGTTACGCAGCCAGCGAGATTAGGACACCATGAACATACAGGAAACAATTACATCTCAAACATGCCATAAAAGGTTCTACATCACTGCAAGTACATTTTGGTGTAGAGAAAACAAACTACAGTGATACTATGAACAGAACCTCTTTAATGAGTGTGTATATACACACACACAATGATCCTGTATTAACTGCGTTATTTTTTTTCCACATATACAACATTCCAGTTAATACAGCAGGAATATTGTATGAGTTTAACTTGAGTGCAGAGTGCCAAAAATTATTCCTTGAAAAGTAAAATGAGCACAAATGCATTTATTAACACCAGCACACTACCAGCAGTAGAAAATAATACATCTAAACCCAGATTAATGGTTATGAGTAAATAGTTGATGCTGCTCTAACGTGGGCTGTTTCACACTTGTTGCTATTGTTAGACATAAGAATAGAAATTAAAAGAATAGATTATCTTGTAAATAGTAAACATTACTTTGAGTGGTGCGATGTTGTGCCGACATCCAAAGAAACGAAAAAAGGGACATCAGAACTGCATTTTGCATTTTTACCGCATAACCAGCATGTTTAGCATGTTTGTGTCTGTCATTGTTGAAGAATATGTCGAAATTTGCGTGCTAACTTCCTACCATTTTCACATTTTCCAACCACTCTGACGTCACGACACGGCTCCGGAGGGCAATGGAAAATGAAAGTGTTGTAGAATTACTTTGTGGCCAACACCGGTTCATCTCCGACTCTGAACGTAATCTACTTCAGCACCAAAGTTGGCTGCAGTGGAAAAGGGCTATGTGACATTTGCCATACCAACTAATGGCGGGGATGCTTGTAACTCAAAGTTTTGCTTGCAACCTAAAGCATAACAATTATCTCAAGAAACTCTTAAGTTTAGTTACCGCTGTACTTCAATGACCACAGGTAATTAGCACCCCTAGAGTTGTTTTTGTGTGTACAGTAGAGAGGGGATTTATATGGCCCCACTCGTCACGATTTACCTGACACATGAAACATGACGAATTGGGGGGTATGTACTATCAACTTTAGCCGCCAGTGTTTAATATCTTAAAATGTGTTTTGTGGCAATTCCAGCTTTGACCACAGCGTCAGTTGCTACGTAGAGTGGCGCTTTCCATCATTTTTAGCAGACTGAATGATTTAATGATAAACCCCCCTTCTTCCTCTCACGCAAGATCCACCCAGGAATGGGGCCGTATGGCTCACTTTCCTACTTTATTTGACTACAGTAATGTAAAAATATCGCATGTCATATTCAGTACAGGTCCGCCCTTGCCGACAAAACAAGTTGTCATTTCCTTCTCTCCGTCTTTTGCAGGACTCATCTTGTCTTCTGCAGATGAAGCTCATTCTGCTTAAATGTCCTCCAGCGCAAAGACTAAGTTGTGTGAGTTACTGCAAACTGCACCAGCGCATAAAACGCACCATGCAAGTTGTCACAAACACGTTTAACACAAAAGGCATCAGCAGCAATGCATGACATAAATAGCATGAACCTATTCACCGTCATAACGAGTGAAGGAGCCCACAACAGTGTGTGACTTTAGCCTGACTGAAAGACCTAATCGACTCCATCAAGACAGCTGAAAGAAAACTGGCACAGGAACATTTTATTTCAG